>NW_028320516.1:0-71578 GCF_062004578.1 Staurois parvus | reverse complement strand
AGTGCGTAGAGAGCTTCATGGAATGGGTTTCCATGGCCGAGCAGCTGCATCCAAGCCTTCCATCACCAAGTGCAATGCAAAGCGTTGGATGCCGTGGTGTAAAGCACGCCGCCACTGGACTCTAGAGTAGGGGAGGCATGTTCTCTGGAGTGACCAATCACGCTTCTCTGTCTGGCAATCCGATGGACGTGTCTATTGCAAGGAGAACGGTACTTACCTGACTTCATTGTGCCAAGTGTAAAGTTTGGTGGAGGGGGGATTATGGTGTGGGGTTGTTTTTTAGGGGTTGGGCTTGGCCCCCTAGTTCCAGTGAAGGGAACTCTTAAGGCGACATTTTGGACAATTTCATGCTCCCAACTTTGTGGGAGGAGTTTGGGGATGGCCCCTTCCTGTTCCAACATGACTGCGCACCAGTGCACAAAGCAAGGTCCATAAAGACATGGAGGAGCCAGTTTGGGGTGGAGGAACTTGACTGTCCTGCACAGAGTCCTGACCTCAACCCCAAAGAACACCTTTGGGATGAATTAGAGCGGAGACTGCGAGCCAGGCCTCCTCCCCCGACATCAGTGCCTGACCTGACAAATGTGCTTCTGGAAGAATGGTCCAACCTTCCCATAGACACCCTCCTAAACCTTGTGGATGGCCTTCCCAGAAGAGTTGAAGCTGTTATAGCTGCAAAGGGCGGGGCCAACTCAATATTGAACCCTACGGACTAAGACTGGGGGGCCATTAAAGGTCATGTGCGTGGAAAGGCCGGGGCCAACTCAATATTGAACCCTACGGACTAAGACTGGGAGGCCATTAAAGGTCATGTGTGGGGAAAGGGCGGGGCCAACTCAATATTGAACCCTACGGACTAAGACTGGGGGGCCATTAAAGGTCATGTGCGTGGAAAGGCCGGGGCCAACTCAATATTGAACCCTACGGACTAAGACTGGGAGGCCATTAAAGGTCATGTGCGTGGAAAGGGCGGGGCCAACTCAATATTGAACCCTACGGACTAAGACTGGGAAGCCATTAAAGGTCATGTGGGTGGAAAGGGCGGGGCCAACTTAATATTGAACCCTACGGACTAAGACTGGGGGGCCATTAAAGGTCATGTGCGTGGAAAGGCAGGAGGCCCAATGCAATATAGTGTATTTCTTCAAGTAGACCTGAAACCAGAATTTAGATCCACATTTATTCCTTTTATTGTATTATGCATTAGACTCAGAAATAATAGAGGAAAAAAATTGCATAGCCATTTGTCAAAAAAATCTGCATGTCCATGTGGTCTGTATGGACTGGCCAAAAACAAATGTTCTTTAGCCTATTTTCTCTTCTGAACAAGTTATTTTATTTACGGGTGATAGTAAAATGCTGCATCATGGCCACTAGATGGTGCTGAGGAGCATAGGAAATGTACAGATCTTTGTAACAAGAGATACAATGTAACAATTCTAGAGATTTCTACATTTATTTGCCAATTCTCTGTAGCGTTACCTAGACTTGTTACATTGCATCTCTTCTTATAAAGACATACCGTATTTGCCGGCGTATAAGACGACCCCCTACTTTTCCTGCTAAAATGTAGTGTTTGGGCTATACTCGCCGTATAAGACTACCCCTCTTCCAATGCACACCAGTGGGAGCAATAGTGCCCCATCATTGGTGTCAGTGGGAGCAATAGTGTCCCATCATTGGTGTCAGTGGGAGCAATAGTGCCCCATCATTGGTGTCAGTGGGAGGAATAGTGCCCCATCATTGGTGTCAGTGGGAGGAATAGTGCCCCATCATCGGTGTCAGTGGGAGGAATAGTGCCCCATCATTGGTGTCAGTGGGAGGAATAGTGCCCCATCATCGGTGTCAGTGGGAGGAATAGTGCCCCATCATCGGTGTCAGTGGGATGAATAGTGCCCCATCATTGGTATCAGTGGGAGGAATAGTGCCCCATCATCGGTGTCAGTGGGAGGAATAGTGCCCCATCATTGGTATTAGTGGCAGGAATAGTGCCCCATCATTGGTGTCAGTGGGAGGAATAGTGCCCCATCATTGGTGTCAGTGGGAGGAATAGTGCCCCATCATTGGTGTCAGTGGGAGGAATAGTGCCCCATCATTAGTATCAGTGGGAGGAATAGTGCCCCATCATTGGTATCAGTGGCAGGAATAGTGCCCCATCATTGGTGTCAGTGGGAGGAATAGTGCCCCATCATTGGTATCAGTGGCAGGAATAGTGCCCCATCATTAGTATCAGTGGGGGGAATAGTGCCCCATCATTGGTATCAGTGGGAGGAATAGTGTCCCATCATTGGTATCAGTGGGAGGAATAGTGTCCCATCATTGGTATCAGTGGGAGGAATAGTGCCCCATCATTGGTATCAGTGGCAGGAATAGTGCCCCATCATTGGTGTCAGTGGGAGGAATAGTGCCCTATCATTGGTGTCTGTGGGAGGAATAGTGTCCCAACATTGGTGTCAGTGGGAGGAATGGTGTCCCATCATTGGTGTCAGTGGGGGGTGGAATAGTGCCCCATCATTGGTGTCAGTGGGGGGTAGAATAGTGCCCCATCATTGGTGTCAGTGAGAGGAATAGTGCCCCATCATTGGTGTCAGTGGGAGGAATAGTGCCCCATCATTGGTGTCAGTGGGAGGAATGGTGTCCCATCATTGGTGTCAGTGGGGGGTGGAATAGTGCCCCATCATTGGTGTCAGTGGGGGGTAGAATAGTGCCCCATCATTGGTGTCAGTGGGAGGAATAGTGCCCCATCATTGGTGTCAGTGGGAGGAATAGTGCCCCATCATTGGTGTCAGTGGGAGGAATAGTGCCCCATCATTGGTGTCAGTGGGGGGTGGAATAGTGCCCCATCATTGGTGTCAGTGGGGGGTAGAATAGTGTCCCATCATTGGTGTCAGTGAGAGGAATAGTGCTCCATCATTGGTGTCAGTGGGAGGAATAGTGCCCCATCATTGGTATCAGTGATGGAGCACTATTCCTCCCACTGACACCAATGACACTTGCTGACCCTGTTCTAGTATGGTGCTGCTGCAGCCAGCATATGTGGTTGCAACAGCACCTCTACACGGCACACTTACCTGCTGCTCCTGCACTCGATTTTCACGGGGCCGCTCGGCTCCGCCCCCTCGCCGGTGATTGGCCGCCTGTGTGCCTTTCCTGAGCTACAGTTCTGGCGGCCAATCACCGGTGAGGAGGCGGAGCCGAGCAGCCGCGCGAACATCCAGTGGCCGAACCGAAGGAGCAGCCGCGCTTCCTGGACCGGATCGTCGTGGGACCGGAGCCAGGTAAGAAACAGCAGCCCCTGCCCGCCCCTGTACTTAGTGTCCCTTCCATTGGAAGGGGGGGGGGCGGCGGCGGCACCGTGCCGCCCCCCTAAAAAGTGTCAGTATGCCGTACACCGGCGTATAAGACGACCCCCGACTTTTGAGTAGATTTTCAAGGGTCAAAAAGTCGTCTTATACGCCGACAAATACGGTATGTACTGAATTTCCCATCTAGTGGACATATTAAACTACAGGTAATAATAAAAGAACATTCAGAAGAAGAAAAAGTAGATCAACCAGTTGCTGACCGGCCTATTGGGATATCCTGCGGGCCGTGATCTAGAGTTTCCAGGTAGCAGGCGCACGTGCACACGCCGCCCGCCACCCCTTCTGTGTTGTCATTCGCTACAGCACAAACCGATCAGCAGGACCTGATTTATGACTTGGACCTGCTGATCGGCTTAGCGAATGACAATTCAGAGTCCTGTGTTGACAAACAACACGGCTCTGAATGGAAAGCAGCTACGTGGCTGTTTTTTTTTTCTAATAGGAAAAGCTGTACCTTTTCCACACATTACACATGTCAGGCACACAGTTAACTCTTTGATTGCCCCTAGATGTTAACCCTTTTCCAGCCGGCGTCATTAGTACAGTACAATGTATAGTATCAGCAATAATCACTGTATTAGTGTCTCTGGAAATGTCAGTATCATTTAGTCAGTTCCCACTTAACATCAGTTAGTGTCAGATTGCCCGCCGCACTATAACAGTCCCATTCTAAATTGTTGATTGAGATTACTTGTATTAAAAAAAAAAAAAAAAAAAATCCAATATATACACCATTGTTTGTAGATGCTGTAACTTGCACAAAAAAATTAATATACACTTATTGGGATTTTTTTTAAAGACATGTAGCAGAATACATTTTGGCCTAAATTTATGAAAAACATTTATTTTTGTATTTTTTTATAACTAAAAGTATTTTTTTCATTCCATTTTTTTTTCCGTTTATATAATAAAAAAATAAAACCCCCAGCGATGATCAAATACTAGCGAAAGAAAGCTCTATTTGTGTGAAAAAAATATATAAATTTCACTTGGGTACAGTGCTGCCTGACTGAGCAATTAGCAGTTAAAGTAGTGCAGTGCTGAATAGTAAATAATGCCCTGGTCATGAAGGGGATAAAACCTTTCAGAGCTGATGAGATTAAAGAACAATTATTTTTGCAAAAATTCACACAGAATGTACTGGCAGATTCACTGGACAAATGACTATTATTTCAGATACTTATACAGCGCCAGGGGTGGATTGACCATTTGGAAACTCGGGCACTGCCTGAGGGCCTGGGAAACCCATGCAAGCACAGGGAGAACATGCAAACTCCATGCAGGAGGCACCATGGTCGGGAATTGAACCCATGACCCATTTACTGCAAGGCAGATGTGCTAACCACTAAGCCACTGTGCCGCCCATGTATAAATAAAGGTAAAGGTTGATATCTCTACCTTTATATACATAGGCCCTTGATGGATATAATTAATTTTGTTTTGAGGAGGAGAGAGAGTTTAAAAGGCCCCCCGTGTGCCCCGGGCAAGGGGGCCCCACCCACAACCGTTTCCCTTCATCCTAGGGCATGCAGTTTTCGGAAGTAACAGCCACTTGAAAGACCCTGTAAGCTCTATGCTTCAACCAGGGGCGGACTGACCATTTGGAAACTCGGGCACTGCCCGAGGGCCTGGGTCAGTAGGGGGCCCCATGAGATGCCCCTGGTACCTTTTTCATAGGCTTTTTTGAGTTTGGGCAAGGACACAGGGGCCCCATGATCCCCTATTGCCAGGGGGCCCCATGAGTTGTCGGTCCGCCCCTGTACAGCGCCATCAATTTACGCAGCTCTTTACATATATATTGTACATTCACATCAGTCCCCGCCCCCGAGGAGCGTACAATCTAAAGTCCCTAACTCACATTCATACATACAGATATTAGGGACAATTTAGACAGGAGCCAATTAACCTACCGCAAAGTGAAACAAAAACGAGAAGCGCACCAACCTTGCGCATTACCTCAGCAACCAAATTTTATTAATTAAAGAATGGTACTCACAAACAGCGAATAAAATCAGGCATGTAGTCCTCAAAGGGACTTCACAGATAAGGAGCCAGTGCCAATCCCATCATGGGGGTAGACACTCAGTACAGCCAATTAACCTACCAGCATGTCTTTGGAGCATGGGAGGAAACTGGAGTACCCAGAGGAAACCCACACAGGCACAGGGAGAACATGCAAATTCCAGGCAGGTGGTGCCGTGGTTGGGATTTGAACCAACAACCCCAGTACTGGCAGGTGGAAGTGCTAACCATTCAGCCACTGTGCCAACTATGCACCGTTCTTCATAAACAGCCCTCAAGCTGTAATCAGTTGTATCCTATCCTGTAGAATTCTGAAAATCCTTTTTTTTTCTAGAGATTTTGCAAAACTTTTTTTCTGCAAAAAAAAAGGGAGTAAAAACACAATTTTTTTGGTGTTTATTTTTTTCAACAGTGGAAACTGATTTTCAAACAAATTCAAACTTTGGAAAAACACACATTGCCTTGGTGAAGAAACTTTCAACACAAAACTATGTCATCTGATTATATTCTCACTGAATATCGCTCCAATAGACCCAAGGTAAGGTCACCATTTGTCGGGCACCTTACAGTATATATTCCAGTGTGCGCGCTCAAAGCGAGCTGTACGCCAGCCAAGCGTCAATCCAAAATGGCGCTGCTAAGGTGGCCTGCATGATCACAGCAATTCATGAGTCTGCACCTATACAGGCTGCTCCGGGTGCTCCAGCCACCCTCGTTGTGTACAACGGGACTGGGAGTTGGAGAATGCACAATGCAATGTTTAATCTGGGGTGCCTGCCTCCTGGGGACATTGCCCAAGCAGCTGGGGATGACTGGAAAAAGAAGAAAGATGGACCCCAAATGTAGAGGACACCAGGAAAAATCTATGAGTTACCTGCTTAATCCTGACCCCCTAAACTCTGCACATTGCGTAATCCTGACCCTTAAACTCTGGGTGTTACACAATCCTGACCGCTGAACTCTGGGTGTTACTTACTCCTGACCCCTGAACTCTGTGTGTTACACAGTCCTGACCCTTGAACTCTGGGTGTTACACAGTCCTGACCCTTGAACTCTGGGTGTTACACAATCCTGACCGCTGAACTCTGGGTGTTACTTACTCCTGACCCCTGAACTCTTTGTGTTACACAATCCTGACCCCTGAACTCTGGGTGTTACTTACTCCTGACCCCTGAACTCTTTGTGTTACACAATCCTGACCCCTGAACTCTGGGTGTTACTTACTCCTGACCCCTGAACTCTGAGAGTTACACAATCCTGACCCCTGAACTCTGTGTGTTACACAATCCTGACCCTTGAACTCTGGGTGTTACTTACTCCTGACCCCTGAACTCTGTGTGTTACACAATCCTGATCCTTGAACTCTGGGTGTTACTTACTCCTGACCCCTGAACTCTGTGTGTTACACAATCCTGACTTTTGAACTCTGTATGTTACACAATCCTGACCCCTGAACTCTGGGTGTTACTTACTCCTGACCCCTGAACTCTGTGTGTTACACAATCCTGACCCTTGAACTCTGTGTTACACAATCCTGACCTTTGAACTCTGTATGTTACACAATCCTGACCCCTGAACTCTGTGTGTTACTTACTCCTGACCCCTGAACTCTGTGTGTTACACAATCCTGACCCTTGAACTCTGTGTGTTACACAATCCTGACCCTTGAACTCTGTGTGTTACACAATCCTGACCCCTGAACTCTGTGTGTTACACAATCCTGACCCTTGAACTCTGTGCTACACAATCCTGACCCCTGAACTCTGTGTGTTACACAATCCTGACCCTTGAACTCTGTGTTACACAATCCTGACCCCTGAACTCTGGGTGTTACACAATCCTGACCCCTGAACTCTGGGTGTTACTTACTCCTGACCCCTGAACTCTGTGTGTTACACAATCCTGACCCTTGAACTCTGTGTGTTACACAATCCTGACCCTTGAACTCTGTGTGTTACACAATCCTGACCCTTGAACTCTGTGTGTTACACAATCCTAACCCCTGAACTCTGTGTGTTACACAATCCTGACCCTTGAACTCTGTGCTACACAATCCTGACCCCTGAACTCTGTGTGTTACACAATCCTGACCCTTGAACTCTGTGTGTTACACAATCCTGACCCTTGAACTCTGTGTTACACAATCCTGACCCCTGAACTCTGGGTGTTACACAATCCTGACCCCTGAACTCTGGGTGTTACTTACTCCTGACCCCTGAACTCTGTGTGTTACACAATCCTGACCCTTGAACTCAATCCTGACCCCTGAACTCTGGGTGTTACTTACTCCTGACCTCTGAACTCTGTGTGTTACACAATCCTGACCCTTGAACTCAATCCTGACCCCTGAACTCTGGGTGTTACTTACTCCTGACCTCTGAACTCTGTGTGTTACACAATCCTGACCCCTGAACTCTGAGAGTTACTTAATCTGTACTTGTGAATTCTCTGCATTACTTAAAGAAGAACTCTGGAATGTGGAAAAAAAAGTAACCATTAGTACACCCCCCCTACACAAAACACTAAACGGTTAATAAAATCCTTACCAATAGGAGAAAAGTCGAACTGAATTTTCATGACATCATCTCTGTAATTCAAAAGATAACAGCATCTGCTCTGCCAAGGAGGAGGTGTAACAGCCGGGATTACATTGTGTCCTCTCCTCTATCTCTGCAGTGAAAGGAAACTACAGTTCCCATCAACCTCTGGGAATTGTAGTGAATGTGGGCGGGTACACTAGACCTGTACATGCTGAATGTGTCTGAGAGTCCCTTTCCGCCCACCACAGTAGGTAGAGCTTTATTATATCACTGCTTCCTGGAGAAAGAACTACGGCAGGGATGTGCCAAGACCAGTGGCTGGGGGAATAGGAGGCATAGCAGCCACCGATCTAACAAACAGGAAACCAAAGAGAATGAACGTTTTATTCGAAAATGAATAGGCTATTTCAGAGCAACTACTAAGCGAACAGTGAAGGTAGTAAATCAGCAACAAGGACATGTAAAGATGTTTTTGCCCTGAGTTCTGCTTTAATCATGACCCCTGAACTCTTTGCATTACTTGATCCTGACCCCTAAACTGTTGCCATTACTTACTTCTGACCTTTGAACTCTGGGTGTTACTTGGGCCCGGTTCAAACGTATGCAGTTTGCTTTTGATCCATTTCTGAAGTACTTTTTGTAGTGTGTTTTGCGTTTTTTTTTCACACGCCTTTCTGAAGCGTTTCTTGATGCGTTTTGCATTTACACCTTTTTTTTTCCAATTGTTTTGTGAGAGGGATGAAAGAAAACCCAAAACGTGTCAAAAACTCATAAAAAACCCATCAAGAACACATAAAAAAACACACTACATGTTCTTCTGCAGCGTCTATAATGAAGTCTATTGAACCAAAAACACAACATTTTGCATTTAAAGAGTCTCTAACCCTTTCCAAACAGCGGCTTGAATAAAGCATAGATGTGAACTTGTCCCAAAGGAAACCATGTTAAACGGACTGTAGTGCGTTTCTGCAAAAAGCACCCAAAGGACACATGGGTGTAAACCAGGCCTCAATCCTGACCTCTAAATCATTTGCATTACTTAATTTCCACCCCTGAACTCTTTGTGTTACTTCATTCTGACCCCTGAACTCTGGGCGTTACTTTATCCTGACTCCTGAACTGTCTGTGACCAACTGTCTCAGAGCAAGTGATACTACGGGTATATAAATGGTGGTTTTGTGGGTGTGGTCAGTAGGGTGTCCATTTTGAAAATCTGGTAACCTTAACCCAAGGAGTGACAGGACAGGACAACCACACTAGTGATACCTCAAACAAAGGTTGGCTGTAGGTCTTCCTTAAAATTTACAACAAGCTGAGAACCTGTGAGATGGGTTGGCCAACCTTTTAAGTAGTCTGTAGACTCAGTCTCCGTGTCGCTGGTCTCACACATATGTGGAAAGCATATATCGCAGTACGGCCGGTGACAAAGACAAAAAGTCTCCTCAGAGCTGCTGGTGTCTGACTCGGAGAAAGGAGACTCCGATCGAAACCTCAATGGCCCATTTGTGTCCTGTCCCGCATGAATCCAGTTTATAATACGGCCAGGTTGCCTTGAAAAGTTTGATGGGTCTGATAATGTGGATATCCATAGTCCACCATTTTCATGGACCCTCGTCCCTTCGGTTTGAACACCTAGTTCCATATTATTGGCTGGAGAAGAGGGTACATGCTGTGAAATGTTATCAATAGTTTCATCCAGACTCATTTCACCCGGGTTATTTAGTGTGTCCTCCGTGTGTGCGTTTGCACATTCCCATTTGTCTCTAGCACTCTGGTTTATGAACCATTGGTCTGCTTGGGGCATTTTCTTGTTGGGCTGCAAGGAAGGCCCAGTATTCCTACGACTGTAGGCAAGCCCCCTTCTTCTTCGAGGCATGGACGGCGAAAAGTTGAGGCTGACATTCCGGAAGCGTTCCGTAGAATGCCCCATTGTCTCTCTGTGGATGCTGTGGCTTCCACACCTCTGTCTTCCAGGGGACAACTGGCAACCTTTTGACAGAGTTTCTACACTAAGTTCCCTGAGAATCTCCTGCAGCTTCTCGGTGCTCACATAGTTCACCTTCCTCGATAACCGTTCCCAAGCCTCGCACGTGCCTTCTGCTCCTTTGTCTGTGCACTCACTTGGAGGTTTTGAGGTGCTCTCCATGAAACATGTGGGCACATCAAACTCTTGTTTTGGAATGGAGCTTTCAGAGGGCTGGAGGGCATTGTCTTCCTTGGGGTCTTCTGTAAGAGGATGAGGGTTTTCAACATTTGACTCTATGTCACCTTCTTCATGTGGACTCTGATCCAGGTTTGTGTCGCTGGTCGTCACTTTTTCACTTGGTTCCTGGTTCTCTGATTTGTTGGTGGCCTCGCTGATAGGAGCTATTTGCAATGTAGAAACAGACAGCATGGACACTTCTGTGATCTCTACGCTGCATTCTGATTTTAAGAGTTGCATTAACTTTTCCTTCGCATTTGTAACTTGTTCCTGTAGACTGTCGATCACTGCATTTTTCTGTGGAGCAAATAAAAGTGAATTAGTGGCTTCCAGCATAGGGTGTAGATAGATCTTGGCACTTTGTAAAGTAAGGGATTTACAGGGGTTAAAGTTAGGCTCTAGCAAAGTTTAGCACAATAGGCCCCCCAGCTAGCACAGCTGGGACCTTGTTGAGCAGTAGAATGCCCAGAAGGGCAGCAGTCCTTCACACTGGGATCTCTGGACAAGAACCCTTCTGTTCCAAGCCCCAAGCTATTTATGCTCCCTCCCAGCCACCATCTGGACATCCTCCCCCAGGGATTGGCTGGGATTGTATAAATATTAAGTTACTGATTTGACTCTCCCAGCCCACTGTTTTCCAGGAACCCTGCAGAAGGCAGAGGGAAACAGCCAATCCAGCAACCAGTGAGATACAGAACAGCCCATATTAATCACAAGCAGCTCAACTGACTACAGTGGAGCTAAGAACGAAATTTTCCTAACCTAGCACCTAACTAGGAGGGTGTTACACATTCGCAACAGTTTCACCAGACAGGAAATGAGCGGAAATCTGCAACAGAGGCTCAGACAGCAACAAATGTCTGACAGAAGTTCCAGCTTTCCTTCACCACCCACTAGACAGGTAATTATTCGGCCAATTCTCTTAACGGGTGGCTGCCATTGACTCGTTTTCGGACAGCGATGAGGTTGCTGACTGTGTAACCACTTGAGGATTTTGAACAGAAGGGAAATATAAGAGATACGTCCTAAAAAAACTTCAGCAAGAGTTTTGAGGAAAGGCCTCTTACGTCCTGCACCTCCTCATTGGCCACCACCCCTCCTGCTCAATCATTATGACATTTGCTTTGCATTGCGCAGCAGGAGCACCTGTCTAAATGCATTCAGAATTCATTTTGACACGGGGCCCAGGGCCTATCAGTTTAGCAGGGGGGCCCGGGACAAAGAGTGGACTTTTTTTAAATTACTTTTGATACCACAGGATGGGGTTCCCCACAAATAAAGTTCCCTGGGCACCATCAGGGCCCGAGGACAAAGAAGGAACTATTTTCTGACTTTTAGGAGCAGGTGGCGTAGTCTTTGCTGCCTCAGCTCCCGACAAAATTTTATAAATTTTGAAAATGTTGGCCTTTTCTTCGATTTCAATCCACTAGGGCAGGACAGAACTATAATTTAATTGCTGAGAGCCACGGCACAGAGGATTACTCCATGGGGATCTATGGAAGGTTCATTGGAATTTGTGCCACTGGCATTGGCAGGGGCTAGAGATGTAGCAAATGCAAGCACCTGCTGCTTATTATATATATTTCAGGTACTTATATAGCACCATCAATTTACATATATATTGTACATTCACATCAGTCCCTAACCCTCAAGGGGGGTACAATCTAAGGTCCCTAACTCACATTCATACATACTAAGGAAAATGTAGACAGGAGCCAACATACCTACCAGCATATCTTTGGAGTGTGAGAGGAAACCCACACAGGCACAGGAAGAACATGCAACTCCAGGCAGGTGGTGCCCTGGTTGGGATTCAAACCAACGACCCTAGTCCTGCCGGGTGGAAGTGCTAACCATTTAGCCAAAGTGCTGCTTCCTTAGGAACCATTGATAGAGGGAAGCGGTGATATATACAAATGGTAGAAATGCCTTCCATATACGTATGATGCTCAGCTTCTGCTGAATAGGCCATAGTTCTTGTATTTGTTTGAATGCCATACAGCCATAGTTGAATTTGGACCGAACTGTTGGCTCATCCCCAGGGGCAGACTGACCATTTGGAAGCTCGGGCACTGCCTGAGGGCCCGGGGTCAGTAGGGGGCCCCATGAGATGCCCCTGGTGCCTTTTTCATAGGCTTTTTTGAGTTTGGGCAAGGACACAGGGGCCCCATGATCCCCTATTGCCCGGGGGCCCCATGAGTTGTCAGTCTTCCCCTGCTCATCCCTATCCAGGAAGGGGGGGGGGATTATGTCAGGCAGGCAATATGGGGCCCCACTATTTCATATGGCAGCCTGGCAGTACCCCACAGTATAAGCCGGCCCCTGAGGATTATAGAGGGAGTGAAGCCACACCTCGCTCTTTCTGTTCTATAACCTATAAGAAACCAAGTTGTGAGCCGGCCATTATTGTTTAAGGCAGAAGCAGATACAACCAAAGTGCCAGATATTAATGAAAAGTATACCTTATGGCTTCGCTCCAAGCTGTGGATGGAAGGAAAAAAATCACCCCTCCGGCAAGTGCGAAGAAGGGAGCATGAGTCCGGGCGATTCCAGTGTCAGCCAATACAAGTGAAGGGATGGACGCTGCTCAACCGACCCCAGAAGTGAAGGATGGACGCTGCTCAACCAACCCCAGAAGTGAAGGGATGGACGCTGCTAAACCGACCCCAGAAGTGAAGGGATGGACGCTGCTCAACCGACCCCAGAAGTGAAGGGATGGACGCTGCTAAACCGACCCCAGAAGTGAAGGGCTGGGCGCTGCTTAACTGACCCCAGAAGTGAAGGGATGGACGCTGCTAAACCGACCCCAGAAGTGAAGGGATGGACGCTGCTCAACCGACCCCAGAAGTGAAGGGATGGACGCTGCTTAACTGACCCCAGAAGTGAAGGGATGGACGCTGCTCAACTGACCCCAGAAGTGAAGGGATGGATGCTGCTCAACCGACCCCAGAAGTGAAGGGATGGTTGCTGCTCAACCGACCCCAGAAGTGAAGGGATGGGTGCTGCTCAACTGACCCCAGAAGTGAAGGGATGGACGCTGCTAAACCGACCCCAGAAGTGAAGGGATGGACGCTGCTCAACCGACCCCAGAAGTGAAGGGATGGACGCTGCTCAACCGACCCCAGAAGTGAAGGGATGGACGCTGCTCAACTGACCCCAGAAGTGAAGGGATGGATGCTGCTCAACTGACCCCAGAAGTGAAGGGATGGACGCTGCTCAACCGACCTCAGAAGTGAAGGGATGGACGCTGCTCAACTGACCCCAGAAGAGAAGGGATGGACGCTGCTCAACTGACCCCAGAAGTGAAGGGATGGATGCTGCTCAACTGACCTCAGAAGTGAAGGGATGGACGCTGCTCAACCGACCTCAGAAGTAAAGGGATGACCGCTGCTCAACCGACCTCAGAAGTGAAGGGATGGACGCTGCTAAACCGACCTCAGATGTGAAGGGATGATCGCTGCTCAACCGACCCCAGAAGTGAAGGGATGGGATCTGCTTCTTCCGACCCCAGAAGTGAAGGGATGGACGGTGCTAAACCGACCTCAGATGTGAAGGGATGGACGCTGCTCAACCGATCCCAGAAGTGAAGGGATGGACGCTGCTAAACCGACCCCAGAAGTGAAGGGATGGACACTGCTAAACCGACCTCAGAAGAGAAGGGATGAACGCTGCTTCTACTGACCCCAGAAGTGAAGGGATGAACCCTGCTCAACCGACCCCAGAAGTGAAGGGATGGACGCTGCTCAACCGACCTTAGATGTGAAGGGATGGGCGCTGCTCAACCGATCCCAGAAGTGAAGGGATGGACGCTGCTCAACCGACCCCAGAAGTGAAGGAATGGACGCTGCTCAACCGACCCCAGAAGTGAAGGAATGGACGCTGCTCAACCGATCCCGGAAGCGAAGGGATGGACGCTGCTCAACCGACCCCAGAAGTGAAGGGATGGATGCTGGTCAACCGACCCCAGAAGTGAAGGGATGGATGCTGGTCAACCGATCCCAGAAGTGAAGGGATGGACGCTGCTAAACCGATCCCAGAAGTGAAGGGATGGACGCTGCTAAACCGACCTCAGAAGTGAAGGGATGGACGCTGCTCAACTGACCCCAGAAGTGAAGGGATGGACACTGCTCAGCCGACCCCAGAAGTGAAGGGATGGATGCTGCTCAACCGACCCCAGAACTTACCTCAGTCAGCAGGCGTTTCATGGACGTATTTTCACCCAGCAGCTGGTAGATCTGCTCCTCGCTGTACATCGATCTCATGCTTTTGCTGGGACTGTTGAAATATTTGGCCATGTGGACATTTGTGTGACTGGACTCCTCTTCCAACTGCCTCCACTGCAGCAGCTGGGGGAGACAGAAAAAATATTCACTTGCTGCTCACATGCGCCATAACATTGTAACTTCAAAAGCCATTGCTATTATTTTCAGATCATCAGCTTTTATTAAAGTAATACCTGGTGATCCCACTACCGCCTTGGCCAGGCACTTCCTGTTAGAGGGTGACAACGCTCTGTTCCTCTTGCCCAAAGGTACTCCTGTGTTGTCACCCTGTCGCACAGGCTTTAAATCGAGAATAGCTTGGTGATCCAGACAATTCCTTGGCTTCTTGTCCCAGGGTAGAAAAGGCCCCCTAAGCAGGGCCTGCGTTGTCCCCTCCAGGAAAGTGCCATCCCTGTGCAGGGCCGGTGCCAGACTATTTTGCGCCCTAGGCGAGACTAGCTACTTGCACCCTCCCCTCCTAAAAAAAAATCAACCTTCACCTGTAGTTCGACTTTGCCCATACTAGCACACATCCTCTTTCCCCTCACATTTTACCCAAGCATAAATCCTCTCCCCCAAACCCCCCCTCCTAGCATAAATCCCCCCAATCCCATATCCTAGCACAAATCCCCTTAAACCGCTCCTCCTAGCACAACCCCATCCAAATTACTCTTCCCAGTACAAATCCTTGCTCCCCGCCTAAATTCCACATCCTAGCACAACCCCTTCCAATTCCTCCTCTTAGCACAACCCCCCCCCCCCCCAACACAAATCCCTCCAATCCCACTCTCTTAGCACAAATACTCCCTCCCCCAATCCCCTCTACTAGCACAGCCCACCCCAATCCCTCCTGTAACCCAAATCCACCCCCCCCCATTCCTTCCTCCTAGGACAACCCCCCCAATCCCCTCTCCTAGTACAAATATCCTCCATTCCCCCTCCTAACACAAATCACAAATTCCCGAAATCCCTACTCTAACTAAAACTCCTCCATATTACCCTTCCCAGCATAAAATCCTCCCACTTTATCCAAATCTCACCCCCTATTGTAGCACAAATCCCCCCCATCCAAGCCTCCCTCCTACTCCTAGCACATATCCTCCTATTGCTTCTCTCAGCACAAATTTCCCCCCATCATCCCCATTACCCTTCCCAGAACAAATATCCCCCATCCCACTCCTGCCCAAACCACTCATTTCAGCGCAAATGATTGTCACCCCCCCCCCCACTTTTCATTGTGTACAGTTCCCCTAGCCTGTGAGCTCCACCCCAGCACCCCCTTTATCTGGCGATGGTGAGAGTAGAGAAACCAGCGGCCGTGGCTGCGCCCTAGGAAGCAGTGCGCCCTAGACGGCTGACTAGTTTGCCTAGTGGTCCCTGTGGACTCCAAACTTACATAGTGACAAATGGTGAACCAACATTTACAGCTTGGAGTCCACAGGGGGGCAACAGGGCATGGGATGTTGAATGTCACTGGGAAGGGACCAGGGGCGGACTGACAACTCATGGGGCCCCCGTGCAATAGGGGATCATGGGGCCCCTGTGTCCTTGCCCAAACTCAAAAAAGCCTATGAAAAAGGTACCAGGGGCATCTCATGGGGCCCTCTACTGACCCCAGGCCCTCGGGGAGTGCCCAAATTTCCAAATGGTCAGTCCGCCCCTGGAAGGGACACAAGGTGGACGAGGCCAAGGGGAGCACGTTGGACAGGCATGGCACATATGCTTTGCTAACAAAAGGGAAGCAATGAGGAACTGAATGATTGGCAAGCAGCACTATGTTACATTTATGGTTTTGGACTTAATATCGCCTTAAGACACCTCATACAAGAATTGTGGCGGGCAATGAGCCAATCAGCTATGAGGAACAACAAGATTAACATTTTTATTTCCATAATAATGATCCTATGGAGAAAGGGCTTGCAATGATTGTCATTATACCGGATTTATATAACACCAGCAGTGTACTCGGTGCTTTATAAAACGATAGGAGACCGTGCAGCTACAATACCAATCAGTACACGAGGGTCAGGAGGGCTCTCCATGCTTCCTTTGGTACCTGTGGGATGAAGATGAGGCAGTTGATGGTGGTGGTACAGATGAGGATGCTGCCGGAGGTCACCCCATACACCAAGTTGGGCCAGGAGTGGAAGAATCGAGTGACTAAGAGCACGACCCCGGTGCCCACAACCACAAAGGTGGTGCCAACCATGATGACCAAAGACTGGTTCACCGGAGGAGTGCTGATGTTCTTGGTCAGGCCAGCCAAGTAACTTCCATAGAGGAGGAAAATACCCTGAAATGAACCAGAAAGATTCTTAATTATTATTATATTTTTTCGCACTGTTTTTAAAAGATGATGTTTAATGTGCTTTCCTTGGTTATTGTTGATCACTTTATTCCTATCACAAGGAATGTAAACATCCCTAGTGATAGAAATAAGCAGCGACAGGTACTCTTTAACCAATCAATACGTCCAGTGATGCTCAACCTTTTTTCAGCCAAAGCACCCTTTATATTATGGACAGTCCCGAGGCACCCTTTATAATGACGGACAGTCCTGAGGCACCCTTTATATTATGGACAGTCCAGAGGCACCCTTTATATTATGGACAGTCCCGAGGCACCCTTTATATTATGGACAGTCCCGAGGCACCCTTTATAATTATGGACAATCCCGGGGTGCCCTTTAAAATTACAAACAGCCCCAAGGCACCCTTTATAATTACGGACAGTCCTGAGGCACCCTTTTAAATTATGGACAGACTTGAGGCACCCCATTCTAAAATGTGAAAAACTATTCTAATAGTTGTATATAACGCAGCAACATCCACACACGTAGGACACCCAACGTTACAGGTGATTAATTCTTCCAAAGCATACACTTTTGCACACTGGTACTGACTAATATTCCAATGTTTCTCTTCTCCCTCAGTTTTTCTCCATCACTCAGCTAATGTGCCAAGGCACCCCTGAAGAAACCTCAAGGTACCCTGGTTGAGAAAGGTTGAATAAGTCGATATGACCCCACATCTCTCCTCTACAATGTAAAGCATTAGATTTTAAAAAAAGCATCAATCTAGTGCTGTAAAAGAAAAAAAAATCACCTTGTTTACAATAAGCCGGACGTAATGACATCATACCGGTCTTCCTAGGCCATAGAGATGAGTGGAGGCCATCCTTCTGTCAGTCATCTCCATGCCCAGCAGCTGCGATTGTCAGATCAGTTCTCGGACTCACCAATCATCCCAATAAGCCAGAGAACCACCAAACGGCGGCTGGGGGTGGTGGTGGGGGTACAGCTATGCAAGACTGAAGGGGAGGAGCCAGTACACCTGTGAAAGACTGAAGGGGAGGAGCCGGTACACCTGTGCAAGACTGAAGGGGAGGATCCGCTACACCTGTGCAAGGCTGAAGGGGAGGAGCCGATACACCGTGCAAGGCTGAAGGGGAGGAGCCGGTATAACTGTGCAAGACTGAAGGGGAGGAGCCAATACACCTGTGCAAGGCTGAAGGGGAGGAGCCTATACACCGGTGCAAGGCTGAAGGGGAGGAGCCGGTATAACTGTGCAAGACTGAAGGGGAGGAGCCAATACACCTGTGCAAGGCTGAAGGGGAGGAGCCGATACACCGATGCAAGGCTGAAGGGGAAATGCCGGTATAACTGTGCAAGAGTGAAGGGGAGGCCGGCGGTCAGATTTAAGTATACCTTTAGGGAGTGTTTAAAGCCCCAGGTCTGATTTCATTCTTTTGCTGCCTGTGTCTTTTTGATGAGATTTTCCATCACTTCCTGTCCAGGAGACAAAACTTTTAGGAATCTTTCCAAAATGAAGGAAAATTGCTTCTTAGTTGTCCCCACTGTAAGATCTACCCTCACTTCCTTTTCTGGTGACAACTGTAAAATGCGGGATTTCCCATCACTTTGTGCCACTGGGATAATGGTCACAAGGACCAGCAGAGAGGGCGATTTGCTCCAATGGCTGCTGAAAAAAAACACCCATCAGGGGTCCTAATTCTTCTCTGCTCCATCCAAAACACAAAAAAATGTTGGCTTTGGATGCATTTTAACTCCAACAAAATTTTGGATGGGGGATTACTTGCAGAGAAGTGCTTGTTAAGGATTAACCTGCAGCCCATGCAGTCCCTGTGATAATACGGCCACTGGATCTCCCTACCACATAACAGGACTGGATATCCTCAACAAGGACAGTTGCTGAGCTCCTGCATACCACCGCTGGCCACTAAAACTGCCTTCCCACAAAAGGCACGACATGCCTGACAAAGGGGTCCTGCGTGGCTCCAAAACCTTGACTTTCTGTTGTGCTGTGATCTTTTTAGAATAAAAACCTTTTTTGGACCATATTGGAGATCCGTGGTGTGCTGGCGAATATGTACACATCCTACACTGGAAGCCGTGAATAATTCTGTTGGGTTCGGTCATAAAACATTCGTTGCACGAATATCAGAAGCATTTGACAGAGGTTACTGCCTGTATCTTCAGCTCCACCTAGTGGCCACAATGCAGTAGTTTTGTGAAATATCTCAAGGAGAAAACTATAGCACATTTTGACCTCTAGATGGAGCTGATGACACAGGAATGAACCTGACATTTCGTTCAGGGGGTAGGATTACTTCGGACATTCGTGCAACAAATGTTTTATGAATCGACCCCTATGTGTGTCTCAGCTCTGCTATTACCTTGAAGCCCAACAACAGGGTGACCCAGAAATCTGGGTAGAGGGAGGAGCAGGAGAGGGTTCTGGTCACAGCGCAGTGCGTCTCCCTCTCAGCCGCCTGTAAGAAACAGTACAAAATTCATATTGTGAGTTTATGGGTTGCATAGAAAATCTGTCTAGGAATCTAGAAGTGTTAAAAGATCATTGTATATACATTATGTACAATTATACACTTAATATTGTATATTATATTGCCAAAAGTATTGTCCCCGCCCTCCCAATCATGTGATTCAGGTGTTCCAATCCCCTCCAAATCATGTGATTCAGGTGTTCCAATCCCCTCCAAATCATGTGATTCAGGTGTTCCAATCCCCTCCAAATCATGTGATTCAGGTGTTCCAATCCCCTCCAAATCATGTGATTCAGGTGTTCCAATCCCCTCCCAATCATGTGATTCAGGTGCTCCAATCCCCTCCATATCATGTGATTCAGGTGTTCCAATCCCCTCCATATCATGTGATTCAGGTGTTCCAATCTCCTCCATGGACACAGGTGTATACAATCAAGCCCCTAGGCATGCAGACGGCTTCTACAAACATTGGTGAAAGAATGGAGCTCTAAGGAGCTCAGTGACTCCAAGCGTGGTCCCATGATAGGTGGCCACCTGGGCAATAAGTCCATCCGTGACATTTCCTGGCTACTAAATATTCCACGCTCAACTGTTAGTGGGATTATAACAAAGTGGAAGCCACTGGGAACAACAGCCACTCAGCCACCAAGTGGTAGGCCACGTCACATGACAGAGCGGGGTCAGCGCATGCTGAAGCGCACAGTGCGCAGAAGTCGCCAACTGTCTGAAAAGTCAATACCTAAAGACCTCCAAACTTGGTGTGGCCTTCAGATGAGCCCAACAACAGTGCGTAGAGAGCTTCATGGAATGGGTTTCCATGGCCGAGCAGCTGCATCCAAGCTTTCCATCACCAAGTGCAATGCAAAGTGTCGGATGCCGTGGTGTAAAGCACGCTGCCACTGGACTCTAGAGCAGTGGAGGCGTGTTCTCTGGAGTGACCAATCAAGCTTCTCTGTCTGGCTATCCGATGGACGTGTCTGGGTTTGGCGGTTGCCAGGAGAGCGGTACTTGCCTGACTGCATTGTGCCAAGTGTGAAGTTTGGTGGAGGGGGGATTATGGTGTGGGGTTGTTTTTCAGGGGTTGGGCTTGGCCCCCTAGTTCCAGTGAAGGGAACTCTTAAGGTGATATTTTGGACAATTTCATGCTCCCAACTTTGTGGGAGGAGTTTGGGGATGGCCCCTTCCTGTTCCAACATGAGTGCGCACCAGTGCACAAAGCAAGGTCCATAAAGACATGGAGGAGCCAGTTTGGGGTGGAGGAACTTGACTGTCCTGCACAGAGTCCTGACCTCAACCCCATAGAACACCTTTGGGATGAATTAGAGCGGAGACTGCGAGCCAGGCCCCCTCCCCCAACATCAGTGCCTGACCTGACAAATGTGCTTCTGGAAGAATGGTCCAACCTTCCCATAGACACCCTCCTAAACCTTGTGGACGGCCTTCCCAGAAGAGTTGAAGCTGTTATAGCTGCAAAGGGCGGGGCCAACTCAATATTGAACCTTCTGGACTAAGACTGGGAGGCCATTAAAGGTCATGTGCGTGGAAAGGGCGGGGCCAACTCAATATTGAACCCTCCGGACTAAGACTGGGAGGCCATTAAAGGTCATGTGTGTGGAAAGGCCGGCGGCCCAATACTTTTAGCAATATAGTGTCAAAAGACTTGCGTAACAAGGTAAGAGAACTTTATAAAGATGGAAAAGGATATGAAATGATATCCAAAGCCTTGAATATGCCAGTCTGTACTGTTCAATCACTTACTAAGAAGTGGAAAATTATGGGCTCTCGATACAAAGCCAAGGTCAGGTCAACCAAGAAAGATTGTAGCCACAACTGCCAGGATACAAAGAAAAACCCCACAGGTGACCTCAGGAGAAATTCAGGCTGCTCTGGGAAAAGGTAGTAGGATTGGTTTTGTACAAAGATACATGAACAAAAACGAGCTGCATGGTCAAGTTTCTAGAAAGAAGCCTTTATGCACCAAAACACTGTAAAATGGGGCGAAGTCCAAGGAGAGTGAATGCAAGACATGGCAGCGAGTTCCCGTTTTTTATGTAGCTAGAAGATATTTGCCTGCTGACTGTCCAGTGACATCACATATTGGGTTCTATTACTGATCAGAATGGATTTGGGTTCTCACCTTGATGCTGGCGCTGACATTCTGGGCACAAAGGATGGGATCAGACAACACCCAGGAGAGGAGCAGCACGGAGTCAATGAACAGCAGGGCGGCCTGTAGACCCAGCAGGGTCAGGTCCTTTATAATCTGCAGGATGAACACAGGAATCAGTGATACATCATAAGAGGACCTGTCACGGCACTGCTGCTATTCCTTCTCTGTAAATGTGAGACCTGCCAAAGCTCAGCTCCGCAGAGGTCAGTAATCACATAACAGTGTTGGCATCCTGAGGCCCGGGGTGGACTGACCATTTGGGCAATCGGGCCATGAGATGCCCCTGGTAACTTTTTTTTTGGTGTGGTTTCAGTGTGGGTGAGGACACAGGGGCCCCATGATCCCCTATTGCCCGGGGGACCCCATGTGTTGTCAGTCCGCCCCTGATCACAACTTTCATTTCTGACCTGACCCCCCGATATTAGTGTTGTGGTAACACTAGATGTGTTCGGTGTGAGAGGTGCCAGGGACTGGGGTACCATGCTGTGTGTCTCTCTGTCCACTAGGGGATGAGACGAACTGCCTTGGGTTCACAAACTTCAAAGTTCGGATGCTGAACCTGAATCCCATTAAAATCAATGGGAGCCGAATCCATCAAACCACAAGGAAAACATTATTACAAAGTGCCAGCAAATGACATCTCCCCGCTGCCTTCTTAAGATTGATAATATACAGGTTAAATTGTTAGCAAATGACATTTCATTGCTGGTTTCATTAAAAAAAAAAAAAAAAACCTCACAGGCCCCACCAAAGAATCCCAAAATACATAGCAGATATAGGGTCTGCTATGTATTTTGGGGGACCTTTGGAGGAACCTGTGTGTTTTTTTTTTCAAGAAGCCGGCAATGAAATGTCATTTGCTAATTTAACTTGTATCATCTTTTTTGTCTTCATAAACGTCACTTTTGCTATATGTACAGTAAGAATGACAAAGAACTTTTGTGTAGAGTCCCCCCCCCCTTCCCCAAAATGAATACCAGACCCTTTGAGACTGGTATGGATTTTAAGGGGTACCACATGCCAAAAAAATACAAAGAAAAATGCATGAGATCCTCCAGGAAATTCATACCATATAGTTGGGGTCTGGTATTGATTTTAAGGGGCATTCCAAAGCAAATAAGGTGTTGGGTCCCCCTAAAAATCCATATCAGACCCTTAATCTGAGCATGCAGGAAGGGTGCCCAGGAAAGGGAGGGATGAGCAAATGACCTCCTCCCCTCTTGAACCATACCAGCCCTCAACAAAGGGGGTGTCTTGCCAGAAAGGGGGCCCTGGCAAAGCACCTTGTTCCTATATTGATGAGGACAAGGGCCTCTTCCCTACAATCCTGGCCCAGTGGCTGCGGGGGGGGGTCTCATTTAAATGTGGAAGCCTCCTTTAAGAATAAGGGGCCCTCAGGTAAGCCCCTGTGTTGCCATGGCCATTTGTAGTGATTTTATAGCATTAACATTTTAGTTACCTGTGGTTTTTGGAAGGCAGGCCTCCCCTATTGAAATGCAAATGAACCTGTTAGACTGGTTCATGAGCTCCCAGGAAGTGAGGCTGCAGGATATGATCTAACAGGAAATAGAACCTTAATAGACATAAGCCAAACATCACCCCACCCCCCCATGTTAATGAGTATGGGTCCATAGTAGTCTTACTCATTCATACAAAAAAATGTAATCTAGAACAGGGGCAGACTGACAACTCATGGGGCCCCCAGGCAATAGGGGATCATGGGGCCCCTGTGTCCTTGCCCAAACTCAAAAAAGCCTATGAAAAATGTACCAGGGGCATCTCATGGGGCCCCCTACTGACCCCGGGCCCTCGGGCAGTGCCCGAGCTTCCAAATGGTCAGTCCGCCCCTGGTTGTGATCACTATTGGGGTTCAGTAAAACTCACCACTCGTTTGTCGGGGATGCGATGCGTGAACACTCGATGTAGTCTCCAGCTCTTCCCCAGCAATGGCCCAAACACCAGAGACACCCCGATATACAGGAAGCTGATCCTCACCTGAGAGCCAAAAAAAAAAAGAGTCAGTCAGGGAATACAATGCAGTTTATGATATCCCTAGATCAGGGCTGGGCAACTGTGGCCCTCCAGTTGTTGGTGAACTACAAGTCCCATCATGCCTCTGCCTTTGGGAGTCATGCTTGTAACTGTCAATTTTACAATGTCTCATGGGACTTGTAGTTCTAAAACAGCTGGAGGGCCACAGTTGCCCACCCCTGCCCTAGATGAATGCAGCAGGGGGGCTGAGCAAGGAGAAAATGGAGTTGAGGGAGATATATACACTGTACAGTATTTTTAAGGAGGCCTGTGCTTAGAAAAATGTGCAATCTGCCTCTAACATCTATAAACAGGCATTGGGGTGACACCCATGTTAACACGTTTCCCCAAAAAAGCATGGATGGAAGTCAACCCTTACTGGGTGGTCCACATTAACAGAGCAGCAGCATTTACAGAGTCACTAATATTTGAGTGTTGCTGCCTCTGCCTGCACTCCCTCTGACTTAGATGCATTAGCTCAGCGTAGACATCAAGTTGGCATGCTCTCTGCATTTCATAGGCATGGATAAAGGAGAATTACTTTCCAAAATTAACCAGGGAAAGGTCCAGGGAAGGAAATCAGGTGGGGGGGGGTTCAATGGCTCATACAAGTACTGACATATATTCCTTGTCATGCAACAGACCCTAGTCAATCATTCACAGATAGGTGCAGAAGGTACCTCCTCATCCTTCATAGACCTTGTGTGCAGAAGGTACCTTCTCGTCCTTCACAGACCTTGTGTGTAGAAGGTACCTCCTCATCTCTCACAGACATTATGTGCAGAAGGTACCTCCTCGTCCTTCACAGACCTTGTGTGTAGAAGGTACCTCCTCGTCCTTCACAGACCTTGTGTGTAGAAGGTACCTCCTCATCTCTCACAGACATTGTGTGTAGAAGGTACCTCCTAGTCCTTCACAGACCTTGTCTGTAGAAGGTACCTCCTCATCTCTCACAGACATTGTGTGTAGAAGTTACCTCCTCGTCCTTCACAGACCTTGTGTGTAGAAGGTACCTCCTCATTTTTCACAGACATTGTGTGTAGAAGGTACCTCCTCGTTTTCCACAGACCTTGTGTGTAGAAGGTACCTACTCGTCTCTCACAGACATTGTGTGTAGAAGGTACCTCCTCATCTTTCACAGGCCTTGTGTGTAGAAGGCATGTCCTCGACTGTCACAGTCAGACCTTGTGTGTAGAAGGTACCTCCTCATCTTTCACAGACCTTGTGTGTAGAAGGTACCTCCTGGTCCTTCACAGACCTTGTGTGTAGAAGGTACCTCCTCATCCTTCACAGACCTTGTGTGTAGAAGGTACCTCCTCGTCTTTCACAGACATTGTACATAGAAGGTACCTCCTTGTCTTTCAGACCTTGTGTGTAGAAGGTAATTTCTCGTCCTTCACAGATATTGTGTGTAGAAGGTACCTTCTCACATTGTGCCTAGAAGATACTTTTGTGTCTTTCACAGACATTGTGCGTAAAAGGTACCTCCTCGTCTCTCACAGACATTGTGTGTAGAAGGCATGTCCTCATCTGTCACAGACATTGTGTGTAGAAGGCATGTCCTCATCTGTCACAGACAATGTGTGTAGAAGGTACCTCCTTGTCTTTCAGACATTGTGTGTAGAAAGTACAGCCTCGTCTTTCGAACATTGTGCCTCGAAGATACTTTTGTGTCTTTCAAAGACATTGTGTGTAGAAGGTACCTCCTCGTCTCTCACAGACATTGTGAGTAGAAGGTACCTCCTCGTCTCTCACAGACATTGTGCGTAGAAGGTACCTCCTCGTCTCTCACAGACATTGTGTGTAGAAAGCATGTCCTCATCTGTCAAAGACAATGTGTGTAGAAGGTACCTCCCTGTCTTTCGAACATTGTGCCTAGAAGATACTTTTGTGTCTTTCACAGTCATTGTGCGTAAAAGGTACCTCCTTGTCCTTCACAGACCTTGTGTGTAGAAGGTACCTCCTCATCTTTCACAGACATTGTGTGTAGAAGGTACCTCCTCGTCTCTCACAGACATTGTGCGTAGAAGGTACCTCCTCATCTTTCACAGACATTGTGCGTAGAAGGTACCTCCTCAACTCTCACAGACATTGTGTGTAGAAGGCATGTAATCATCTGTCACAGACATTGTGCATAGAAGGTACCTCCTTGTCTTTCAGACATTGTGTTTAGAAGGTACAGCCTCGTCTTTCGAACATTGTGCCTAGGAGATACTTTTGTGTCTTTCACAGACATTGTGCGTAGAAGGTACCTCCTTGTCCTTCACAGACCTTGTGTGTAGAAGGTACCTCCTCAACTTTCACAGACATTGTGTGTAGAAGGTACCTCCTCGTTTCTCACAGACCTTGTGCATAGAAGGTACCTCCTCGTCCTTCACAGACATTGTGCGTAGAAGGTACCTCCTCGTCTCTCACAGACCTTGTGCATAGAAGGTACCTCCTCGTCCTTCACAGACCTTGTGCATAGAAGGTACCTCCTCGTCCTTCACAGACATTGTGCGTAGAATGTACCTCCTCGTCCTTCACAGACATTGTGCGTAGAATGTACCTCCTCGTCTCTCACAGACCTTGTGCATAGAAGGTACCTCCTCGTCTCTCACAGACATTGTGCATAGAAGGTACCTCCTCGTCCTTCACAGACATTGTGCGTAGAAGGTACCTCCTCATCTCTCACAGACATTGTGTGTAGAAGGTACCTCCTCATCTCTCACAGACCTTGTGTGTAGAAGGTACCTCCTCGTCCTTCACAGACCTTGTGTGTAGAAGGTACCTCCTCATCTCTCACAGGCATTGTGTGTAGAAGGTACCTCCTCATCTCTCACAGACCTTGTGCATAGAAGGTACCTCCTCGTCTCTCACAGACATTGTGCATAGAAGGTACCTCCTCGTCCTTCACAGACATTGTGTGTAGAAGATACCTCCTCGTCTCTCTCACAGACATTGTGCGTAGAAGGTACCTCCTCGTCCTTCACACTCTCACAGACATTGTGCGTAGAACGTATATCCTCGGCTGTCACTCACCTGGATAACAGTCTGTATGGAGGAGACAGATTCCTGGAGAGCAAACATGAAGGCACTGATGTACACGAGAAGACTTCCCAGCAGGATGACCAGGTTCAGGTTGGGGCTGGACATCTTCACTATCCTGACACAAAGGTGAAGACAGTGAGTATTGTCAGTGTTAGTGTCAATAATATATATATATACAGTAAAGTATACAAAGCCATGATGGATGGGGGGGCTGAAGTGAGTAATATACTGTGTCTTACTGAGTGCTGATTATTGAGTGTGCTATGTCTAGGGCAAGGCCATAGATGAGTCAAAAATAGCTCATCAGGTTGTGCCATCAATTATTTTGCTTTTCTAATAAAAATCCATCGTGTTGGATCAGGCACTTTCGATTGCGGCAGGAAAATCGCATGTCGCAGCTGGCACGCCATTGATGCGGAAAACAAACTATTTGAAATTTTAATTTGTTTTTTGCATCGTGCTTAACCCTGGTGCCTGCGGGACTGCACAGTCATGTTTTAGGACCCCGTCACATCTGCTATATGAAGAAAGTAGTACAAGGTCTTCTGTGTCTTTGGATGGGCTTTACAGATTTGCAGTTCTGGATGATAGGGATGGATGTGACAGTCCCTTTCCTGGGTGACCTCAGGACCTCACATGGTGTCACTTGGTGTCATGCTGTGTTCCTCTCTATAGGGTTTAGCCTACCCAACAGCCAATACCTGTTCTGCCGGAAGCGAATGGTGAAAATGATGAAGAAGAGAGACAACAGGAGTCCGCAGGAGAGCAGAGATCCCAGAATTCCCTGTACTGCAGTGGAAAGCTGTGTTCTGTCAGAGGCCTGTAGGGGGAGATACCGAGCATCACTCATTACACCACATAGAGGTAAATCCTACATCATATATCAGCCTAATGGAACAATTGTACTTATGGTGAGCAAATCGATCCACGAACACCAAAAGATAGAGCCTGCGTGGCTGGAGGACATCCAGCGTCATCTAGTCCTTTCCTCTCCAGCCTGACTGTCCTTGGTCACGCCCCTTTCATTCATTGGATTTCACAGGATCGCATGTGGGTGTTACCTAGAAAGGTCTTCATGCAAATACAGCCTGCCTAGGAACGCCCACTTCTCCAGACTGACCTGTATCCATTAATGTATTATATTTGCATAACTCCTCCCAAGAGTTAGCCCACTGCTTGCATCAGGACTGAGGACCCCTGAGATGGGGGCAGAGACACAAACTACTGGGGGATTATCCCCATTGTGGGAGGGGCAGAGACACAAACTACTGGAGGGAAATCTCCCCATTGTGGGAGGGGCAGAGACACAAACTACTGGGGGGATTCTCCCCATTGTGGGAGGGGCATAGGCACAAACTATTGGGGGGATTCTTCCCATTGTGGGAGGGGCAGAGACACAAACTACTGGGGGGAATCTCCCCATTGTGGGAGGGGCAGAGTCACAAACTACTGGGGGGATTCTCCACATTGTGGGAGGAGCATAAACACAAACTACAGGGGGGAAATCTCCCCATTGTGGGAGGGGCAGAGACACAAACTACTGGGGGAATTCTCATCATTGTGGGAGGGGCAGAGACACAAACTACAGGGTGGAAATCTCCCCATTGTGGGAGGGGCAGAGATGCAAACTACTGGGGGGAATCTCCCCATTGTGGGAGGGGCAGAGACACAAACTACTGGGGAGAATCTCCCCATTGTGGGAGGGGCAGAGACACAAACTACTGGGGGAAATCTCCCCATTGTGGGAGGGGCAGAGACACAAACTACTGAGGGGAATCTCCCCATTGTGGGAGGGGCAGAGACACAAACTACTGGGGGGATTCTCCCCATTGTGGGAGGGGCAGAGACACAAACTACTGGGGAGAATCTCCCCATTGTGGGAGGGGCAGAGACACAAACTACTGGGCGGATTCTCCCCATTGTGGGAGGGGCAGAGACAAACTACTGGGGGGAATCTCCCCATTGTGGGAGGTGCAGAGACACAAACTACTGCAGGGAAATCTCCCCACTGTGGGAGGGGCAGAGACACAAACTACTGGGGGAATCTCCCCATTGTGGGAGGGCATAGACCCAAACTGCTGTGGGGCGCTCCCCATTGTGGGAGGGGCAGAGACACAAACTACTGGGCGAATTCTCCCCATTGTGGGAGGGGCAGAGACACAAACTACTGCAAGGAAATCTCCCCACTGTGGGAGGGGCAAAGACACAAACTACTGGGGGGAAATCTCCCCACTGTGGGAGGGGCAGAGACACAAACTACTGCAGGGAAATCTCCCCACTGTGGGAGGGGCAGAGACACAAACTACTGGGGGGAAATCTCCCCACTGTGGGAGGGGCAGAGACACAAACTACTGGGGGGAATCTCCCCATTGTGGGAGGGGCAGAGACACAAACTACTGGGGGGATTCTCCCCATTGTGGGAGGGGCAGAGACACAAACTACTGGGGGGATTCTTCCCATTGTGGGAGGGGCAGAGACACAAACTACTGGGGGGAATCTCCCCATTGTGGGAGGGGCAGAGTCACAAACTACTGGGGGGATTCTCCCCATTGTGGGAGGGGCAGAGACACAAACTACTAGGGGGAATCTCCCCATTGTGGGAGGGGCAGAGACACAAACTACTGGGGGGAATCTCCCCATTGTGGGAGGGGCAGAGACACAAAATACTGGGGGGAATCTCCCCATTGTGGGAGGGGCAGAGACACAAACTACTGGGGGGATTCTCCCCATTGTGGGAGGGGCAGAGACACAAACTACTGGGGGGAATCTCCCCATTGTGGGAGGGGCAGAGACACAAACTACTGGGGGGAGTCTCACCATTGTGGGAGGAGCATAAACACAAACTACAGGGGGGAAATCTCCCCATTGTGGGAGGGGCAGAGACACAAACTACTGGGGGAAATCTCATCATTGTGGGAGGGGCAGACACACAAACTACAGGGTGGAAATCTCCCCATTGTGGGAGGGGCAGAGATGCAAACTACTGCGGGGTAATCTCCTCATTGTGGGAGGGGCAGAGACACATACTACTGGGGGAAATCTCCCCATTGTGGGAGGGGCAGAGACACAAACTAGTGGGGGGAAATCTCCCCATTGTGGGAGGGACAGAGACACAAACTACTGGGGGGAATCTCCCCATTGTGGGAGGGGCAGAGATGCAAACTACTGCGGGGAAATCTCCTCATTGTGGGAGGGGCAGAGACACAAACTACTGAGGGGTATCTCCCCATTGTGGGAAGGGCAGAGACACAAACTACTGGGGGGATTCTCCCCATTGTGGGAGGGGCAGAGACACAAACTACTGGGGGGAATCTCCCCATTGTGGGAGGGGCAGAGACACAAACTACTGGGCGGATTCTCCCCATTGTGGGAGGGGCAGAGACAAACTACTGGGGGGAATCTCCCCATTGTGGGCGGTGCAGAGACACAAACTACTGCAGGGAAATCTCCCCACTGTGGGAGGAGCAGAGACACAAACTACTGGGGGGATTCTCCCCATTGTGGGTGGGCATAGACCCAAACTGCTGTGGGGAAGCTCCCCATTGTGGGAGGTGCAGAGACACAAACTACTGCAGGGAAATCTCCCCACTGTGGGAGGGGCAGAGACACAAACTACTGGGGGGAAATCTCCCCACTGTGGGAGGGGCAGAGACACAAACTACTGCTGGAAATCTCCCCATTGTGGGAGGGGCAGAGACACAAACTAGTGGGGGGAAATCTCCCCATTGTGGGAGGGGCAGAGACACAAACTAGTGGGGGGAAATCTCCCCATTGTGGGAGGAGCAGAGACACAAACTACTGCAGGGAAATCTCCCCATTGTGGGAGGGGCAGAGGCACAAACTACTGGGGGGAATCTCCCCATTGTGGGAGGAGCAGAGACACAAACTAGTGGGGGGAAATCTCACCATTGTGGGAGGAGCATAAACACAAACTACAGGGGGGAAATCTCCCCATTGTGGGAGGGGCAGAGACACAAACTACTGGGGGAAGTCTCATCATTGTGGGAGGGGCAGAGACACAAACTACTGGGGGAAATCTCCCCATTGTGGGAGGGGCAGAGACACAAACTACAGGGGGGAAATCTCCCCATTGTGGGAGGGACAGAGACACAAACTACTGGGGGGAATCTCCCCATTGTGGGAGTTGCAGAGATGCAAACTACTGCGGGGAAATCTCTTCATTGTGGGAGGGGCAGAGACAAAAACTACTGAGGGGTATCTCCCCATTGTGGGAGGGGCAGAGACACAAACTACTGGGGGAAATTTCCCCATTGTGGGAGGGGCAGAGACACAAACTACTGGGGGGATTCTCCCCATTGTGGGAGGGGCAGAGACACAAACTACTGGGGGGAATCTCCCCATTGTGGGAGGGGCAGAGACACAAACTACTGGGCGGATTCTCCCCATTGTGGGAGGGGCAGAGACAAACTACTGGGGGGAATCTCCCCATTGTGGGAGGTGCAGAGACACAAACTACTGCAGGGAAATCTCCCCACTGTGGGAGGGGCAGAGACACAAACTACTGGGGGGATTCTCCCCATTGTGGGAGGGGCAGAGACACAAACTACTGGGGGAATCTCCCCATTGTGGGAGGGCATAGACCCAAACTGCTGTGGGGAAGCTCCCCATTGTGGGAGGGGCAGAGACACAAACTACTGGGCGGATTCTCCCCATTGTGGGAGGGGCAGAGACACAAACTACTGCAGGGAAATCTCCCCACTGTGGGAGGGGCAGAGACACAAACTACTGCTGGAAATCTCCCCATTGTGGGAGGGACAGAGACCCAAACTACTGCCGGGAAATCTCCCCATTGTGGGAGGGGCAGAGGCACAAACTACTGGGGGGAAGCTCCCCATTGTGGGAGGGGCAGAGACACAAACTAGTGGGGGGAAATCTCCCCATTGTGGGAGGAGCAGAGACACAAACTACTGCAGGGAAATCTCCCCATTGTGGGAGGGGCAGAGGCACAAACTACTGGGGGGAATCTCCCCATTGTGGGAGGGCATAGACCCAAACTACAGGGGGGAAATCTCCCCATTGTGGGAGGGGCAGAGACACAAACTACAGGGGGGAAATCTCCCCATTGTGGGAGGGACAGAGACACAAACTACTGGGGGGAAATCTCTTCATTGTGGGAGGGGCAGAGACAAAAACTACTGAGGGGTATCTCCCCATTGTGGGAGGGGCAGAGACACAAACTACTGGGGGAAATTTCCCCATTGTGGGAGGGGCAGAGACACAAACTACTGGGGGGATTCTCCCCATTGTGGGAGGGGCAGAGACACAAACTACTGGGGGGAATCTCCCCATTGTGGGAGGGGCAGAGACACAAACTACTGGGCGGATTCTCCCCATTGTGGGAGGGGCAGAGACAAACTACTGGGGGGAATCTCCCCATTGTGGAAGGTGCAGAGACACAAACTACTGCAGGGAAATCTCCCCACTGTGGGAGGGGCAGAGACACAAACTACTGGGGGGATTCTCCCCATTGTGGGAGGGGCAGAGACACAAACTACTGAGGGAATCTCCCCATTTTGGGAGGGCATAGACCCAAACTGCTGTGGGGAAGCTCCCCATTGTGGGAGGGGTAGAGACACAAACTACTGGGCGGATTCTCCCCATTGTGCGAGGGGCAGAGACACAAACTACTGCAGGGAAATCTCCCCACTGTGGGAGGGGCAGAGACACAAACTACTGCTGGAAATCTCCGCATTGTGGGAGGGGCAGAGGCACAAACTACTGGGGGGAAGCTCCCCATTGTGGGAGGGGCAGAGACACAAACTAGTGGGGGGAAATCTCCCCATTGTGGGAGGAGCAGAGACACAAACTACTGCAGGGAAATCTCCCCATTGTGGGAGGGGCAGAGGCACAAACTACTGGGGCGAATCTCCCCATTGTGGGAGGAGCAGAGACACAAACTAGTGGGGGGAAATCTCCCCATTGTGGGAGGAGCAGAGACACAAACTACTGCAGGGAAATCTCCCCATTGTGGGAGGGGCAGAGGCACAAACTTCTGGGGGGAATCTCCCCATTGTGGGAGGAGCAGAGACACAAACTAGTGGGGGGAAATCTCCCCATTGTGGGAGGAGCAGAGACACAAACTACTGGGGGGGAATCTCCCCATTGTGGGAGGAGCAGACACAACAGTTACTTCAAGGAAGTCTCACCATTGGCGGTGGACATACCCTTTAAAAGGATAAGTTCACCTTTGTAAACAAAAATTGCACATCTTTTTGCACGTAAAACAAATGTGCATTTATTTATTTTATTTTTTTACTAGGAGCCTGCAGAGCAATGCACTCACAATCAGCAGGTCGCAGGTACAATTTGAGGCTCTGCAGACTGTCAGTGTAAGCGGTCTGCTTGTCCCTCACACAGGCAGGCAATTACAGGATGACGGGAAGCATCAATGAACCACCTAGATCACTCGTCAGCACCATGGTACTTCAATGAGAACCACAAGCCAACAGCCACATCGGGACATGTAGTTCTCCACTTCACAGAACTCTGTGAATGACTTACATCACTAGGTGGGTGGAGCCCCATACGCCCACATTTTTGTTAAAATTGTGACAGCGGGTACGGGGAGAGGATCCCCTGCTCCTGGTGGATTGGGGGGGGGGGGCGGAGGTTGCTCCAACAGTAACATGTTACATGTTTAAAAAAAAAGGGGGGGGAGTGTCCTGCGTGGAAATTTATAACGACAAATGAGAGCACCACCCACTACATTTGCACACAATAATACAAAAAATATCGCCAAAATAAATGTGTTGCACCACCAAATAATAAATGATGGGAATTTTAGTGATGTTACACCCTGAATATGGGCGCAACGTGTAACATGTTACAAAAGGTGAACATATCCTTTACATACAGTTTGGTCCACATATATTTGGACACAGGCACAAGTTTAGTTTTTTGCAGGTATTAACCAAAACCCATTCAAGCTCCAGTTCTATATTGGAAATGGGCGGACAGTACACACTCTCAGGTGTAATTTGAGGGTATGTACATCCAGATTGGAGGAAGGGTTTAGGAATTACAGCTCTTAAGAGCAACCCCCCCCTTTTTCAAGGGACCAAAAGTAATTGGACAATTGAATATAATCATAAATAAAATGTTCATTTGTAATATTTTGTTGAGAATCCTTTACTGGCAATGACTGCCTGAAGTCTGGAACCCATGGACATGACCAACGACTGGGTTTCCTCCTTTCTGATGCTTTGCCTGAAGTCTGGAACCCATGGACATGACCAAAGACTGGGTTTCCTCCTTTCTGATGCTTTGTCTGCAGTCTGGAACCCATGGACGTGACCAAAGACTGGGTTTCCTCCTTTCTGATGCTTTGCCTGAAGTCTGGAACCCATGGAAATGACCAAAGACTGGGTTTCCTCCTTTCTGATGCTTTGTCTGCAGTCTGGAACCCATGGACGTGACCAAAGACTGGGTTTCCTCCTTTCTGATGCTTTGCCTGAAGTCTGGAACCCATGGACGTGATGAAAGACTGGGTTTCCTCCTTTCTGATGCTTTGCCTGAATAGTGGAACCCATGGACATGACCGAAGACTGGGTTTCCTCTTTTCTGAAGCTTTGCCTGCAGTCTGGAACGCATGAACATGACCAAAGACTGGGTTTCCTCCTTTAAGATGCTTTGCCTGAAGTCTGGAACCCATGGGCATGACCGAAGACTGGGTTTCCTCCTTTCTGATGCTTTGTCTGAAATCTGGAGCCCATGGACATGACCAAAGACTGGGTCTCCTCCTTTCTGATGCTTTGCCTGAACTCTATAACCCATGGAAATGACCAAAGACTGGGTTTCCTCCTTTCTGATGCTTTGCCTGAACTCTATAACCCATGGACATGACCAAAGATTGGGTTTTCTCCTTCTGATGCTTTTCCTGAAGTCTGAAACCCATGGACATGACCAAAGACTGGGTTTCCTCTTTTCTGATGCTTTGCCTGAAGTCTGAAACCCATGGACGTGACCAAAGACTGGGTTTCCTCTTTTCTGATGCTTTGCCTGAAGTCTGAAACCCATGGACGTGACCAAAGACTGGGTTTCCTCCTTTCTGATGCTTTGCCTGAAGTCTGAAACCCATGGACGTGACCAAAGACTGGGTTTTCTCCTTTCTGATGCTTTGCCTGAACTCTATAACCCATGGACATGACCAAAGACTGGGTTTTCTCCTTCTGATGCTTTTCCTGAAGTCTGAAACCCATGGACATGACCAAAGACTGGGTTTCCTCTTTTCTGATGCTTTGCCTGAAGTCTGAAACCCATGGACATGACCAAAGACTGGGTTTCCTCTTTTCTGATGCTTTGCCTGAAGTCTGGAACCCATGGACGTGACCAAAGACTGGGTTTCCTCTTTTCTGATGCTTTGCCTGAAGTCTGAAACCCATGGACGTGACCAAAGACTGGGTTTCCTCCTTTCTGATGCTTTGCCTGAAGTCTGAAACCCATGGACGTGACCAAAGACTGGGTTTCCTCCTTTCTGATGCTTTGCTTGAACTCTATAACCCATGGACATGACCAAAGACTGGGTTTCCTCCTTTCTGATGCTTTGCCTGAACTCTATAACCCATGGACATGACCAAAGACTGGGTTTTCTTCTTCTTATGCTTTGCCTGAAGTCTGGAACCCATGGACATGACCAAGGACTGGGTTTCCTCCTTTCTGATGCTTTGCCTGAAGTCTGGAACCCATGGACATGACCAAAGACTGGGTTTCCTCCTTTCTTATGCTTTGCCTGAAGTCTGGAACCCATGGACATGACCAAAGACTGGGTTTCCTCCTTTCTTATGCTTTGTCAGGCTCTATCTGCAGCTGTCTTCTGTTGTTCTTTGTTTCTGGGTCTTTCTGCCTTTAGTTTTGCCTTCAGCAAGTGAAATGCATGCTCAATGGGGTTGAGATCAGATGATTGACTCGGCCATTGCAGAATACTCAACGTATTTTCCTTCAAAAGCTCCTGGGTTGCTTTTGCAGTGTGTTTTGGATCGTTGTCCATCTGTACTGTGAAGCGCCGTCATAACTGTAATTCCTAAACCCTTCCTCCAATGTGGATGTACATACCCTCAAAGTAAACCTGAGAGTGCGCACTGTCCGCCCATATCCATTATATAACTATAGCTTAAATATTATTGACAAATCATATTTTATAATTCCAAACTATTAGTGCGGCGCTCTGTAAATAATAAAGTGATAATTTATTTATTTATTTTCATTTATTTTGGGGTATATTTTATATTTTTTCATTTAGCGCAGTTTGTGTTTTGAAGGTCATTTTTTTTTGACCCAGAGAAATATGGTGATTTATATATAGCTTGAATATATATATAGAAAACTTGCCCCAAAGGAATAAATAAAAAATAAATGCTGCTGTTCAGAAACATCAAAATATACTCATAGAAGTGATACAGTGCAAATAATACAAATAATAAAAATGTAAAAAATTATATATTAAAGTCCAACAAAAAAAGTCCCAAATTAAAGTCAAATGTCCCAAAAATTTGTGAAAAAAATATTTTTTAGAACTGTTACTCAAACTTCATACATTTTCTAGACTTCAGGCAAAGCATCAGAAAGGAGGAAACCCAGTCTTTGGTCATGTCCATGGGTTCCAGACTTCAGGCAAAGCATCAGAAAGGAGGAAACCCAGTCTTTGGTCATGTCCATGGGTTCCAGACTTCAGGCAAAGCATCAGAAAGGAGGAAACCCAGTCTTTGGTCATGTCGATGGGTTCCAGACTTCAGGCAAAGCATCAGAAAGGAGGAAACCCAGTCTTTGGTCATGTCGATGGGTTCCAGACTTCATGCAAAGCATCAGAAAGGAGGAAACCCAGTCTTTGGTCATGTCGATGGGTTCCAGACTTCATGCAAAGCATCAGAAAGGAGGAAACCCAGTCTTTGGTCATGTCCATGGGTTCCAGACTTCAGGCAAAGCATCAAAAAGGAGGAAACCCAGTCTTTGGTCACGTCCATGGGTTCCAGACTAAAGGCAAAGCATCAGAAAGGAGGAAACCCAGTCTTTGGTAGTGTCCACGGGTTCCAGACTTCAGGCAAAGCATCAGAAAGGAGGAAACCCAGTCTTTGGTCATGTCGATGGGTTCCAGACTTCATGCAAAGCATCAGAAAGGAGGAAACCCAGTCTTTGGTCATGTCCATGGGTTCCAGACTTCAGGCAAACATGGACTTTTTTATTGGACTTTAATATATAATTTTCTTTGGAAAACGCAGCCGAGGTTCCCAGTACGGTTGTGTTTCTTAGTGCAGGCGGAGTGCCGTTAGAACTAACGGTACCCGCTCGCAGATCCACAATTCTCTGTGCGGCAGCTGCACAGACTTTCGCAGCGGCACCACCCGCACAGATGTGACCCGGGGGTAAATGAATGTAAAGAAACTCTTTCATTAACTCTGAATACGGATTCACATTGTATGTCACACAGACGGTTCCGCTCACCCCTGACATGCGGCACAGTTCCTGCAGGACCCCCAGCGCCTCCATTCTGTCCAGTGTTGTGTCGATGTGACTCTCTGGTAGGGCGCTACAGTTCAGAGGGGGCTCCATACCCTGAGCCCTCCTTGAGGGTCACCTGGTACCATCCAGGATCCAATGTTCCCCCAGAATCATGACTGAATCATATCGTTCACCTGGGCCAATCGCAATAATCCTTGAAAAACAAAATCCACAAATCTTCCTCTTTATTCCAATGGAATCAGATGACCTTCTCAATATCCATAGCAAGGCGAGAGGATCTGCGGATGGTCACTGCGAGGGAAAAGAAGCACAATGAGTCCAATGCTGAAAAAAGACAAAAGTCCATCCAGTTCAACCATAGAAAAAAAACAAAAGTTATAATCCTGCACACACAGTTTCACCCCCTTCCAGTCCAGACACTTTCACCCCTTCCAGTCTAAACACTTTCCCCCTCCTTCCAGTTCGGACACTTTCCCCCCCTTCCAGTCCGGACACTTTCCCCCCTTCCAGTCCGGACACTTTCCCCCCTTCCAGTTTGGACACTTTCCCCCCCTTCCAGTCCGGACACTTTCACCCCCTTCCAGTCCGGACACTTTCACCCCCTTCCAGTCTGGACGCTTTTACCCCCTTCCAGTCCAGATGCTTTCCCCCCCTTCCAGTCCGGACACTTTCCCCCCTTCCAGTCCGGACACTTTCACCCCCTTCCAGTTCGGACACTTCCCCCCCCTTCCAGTCTGGACACTTTCCCCCCCTTCCAGTCCGGACACTTTCACCCCCTTCCAGTTCGGACACTTCCCCCCCCCCTTCCAGTCTGGACACTTTCCCCCCCTTCCAGTCCGGACGCTTTCACCCCCTTCCTGTCCGGACACTTTCACCCCCTTCCAGTCCGGACACTTTCACCCCCTTCCAGTCCGGACACTTTCCCCCCCTTCCAGTCCGGACACTTTCCCCCCTTCCAGTCTGGACACTTTCCCCCCCTTCCAGTCCGGACACTTTCCCCCCTTCCAGTCCGGACACTTTCCCCCCCTTCCAGTCCGGACACTTTCACCCCCTTCCAGTTTGGACACTTTCCCCCCTTCCAGTTTGGACACTTCCCCCCCTTCCAGTCTGGACACTTTCCCCCCCTTTCAGTCTGGACACTTTCACCCCCCTTCCTGTTCGGACACTTTCACCCCCTTCCAGTCCTGACACTTTCACCCCCTTCCAGTTTGGACACTTTCACCCCCTTCCAGTCCAGACACTTTCACCCCTTCCAGTCTAAACACTTTCCCCCCCTTCCAGTTCGGACACTTTCCCCCTCCTTCCAGTTCGGACACTTTCCCCCTCCTTTCAGTTCGGACACTTTCCCCCCCTTCCAGTCCGGACACTTTCCCCCTCCTTCCAGTTCGGACACTTTCCCCCCCTTCCAGTCCGGACACTTTCCCCCCTTCCAGTCCGGACACTTTCCCCCCCTTCCAGTCCGGACACTTTCAACCCCTTCCAGTCTGGAAACTTCCCCCCCCCCTTCCATTCCGGACACTTTCACCCCCTTCCAGTCCGGACACTTTCACCCCCTTCCAGTCCGGACACTTTCCCCCCCTTCCAGTCCGGACACTTTCCCCCCCTTCCATTCCGGACACTTTCACCCCCCTTCCATTCCGGACACATTCCCCCCCGTCCAGTCTGGACACTTTCCCTCCCTTCCAGTCTGGACACTTTCCCCCCCTTCCAGTCCGGACACTTTCCCCCCCTTCCAGTCCGGACACTTTCAACCCCTTCCAGTCCGGACACTTTCCCCCCCTTCCAGTCCGGACACTTTCAACCCCTTCCAGTCTGGAAACTTTCCCCCCCTTCCATTCCGGACACTTTCACCCCCTTCCAGTCCGGACACTTTCACCCCCTTCCAGTCCGGACACTTTCCCCCCCTTCCAGTCCAGACACTTTCCCCCCCTTCCATTCCGGACACTTTCACCCCCTTCCATTCCGGACACTTTCACCCCCTTCCAGTCCAGACACTTTCACCCCTTCCAGTCTAAACACTTTCCCCCCCTTCCAGTTCGGACACTTTCACCCCTTCCAGTCTAAACACTTTCCCCCCCTTCCAGTCCGGACACTTTCCCCCTCCTTCCAGTCTGGACACTTTCCCCCCTTCCAGTCCGGACACTTTCCCCCCTTCCAGTCCGGACACTTTCCCCCCTTCCAGTCCAGACACTTTCCCCCCTTCCAGTCTGGACACTTTCCCCCCCTTCCAGTCCGGACACTTTCACCCCCCTTCCAGTCCGGACGCTTTCCCCCCCTTCCAGTTCGGACACTTTCACCCCCTTCCAGTCCGGAAACTTTCCCTCCTTTCCAGTCCGGACACTTTCCCCCCCTTCCAGTCCGGACACTTTCACCCCCCTTCCAGTCCGGACACTTTCCCCCCCCCTTCCAGTCCGGACACTTTCCCCCCCTTCCAGTCCGGACACTTTCACCCCCTTCCAGTCCGGACACTTTCACCCCCCTTCCAGTCCGGACACTTTCCCCCCCTTCCAGTCCGGAAACTTTCCCCCCCTTCCAGTCCGGACACTTTCACCCCCTTCCAGTCCGGACACTTTCACCCCCTTCCAGTCCGGACACTTTCCCCCCTTCCAGTTTGGACACTTCCCCCCCTTCCAGTCCGGACACTTTCCCCCCCTTCCAGTCCGGACACTTTCACCCCCTTCCTATCCGGACACTTTCCCCCCCTTCCAGTCCGGACACTTTCCCCCCCTTCCAGTCCGGACACTTTCCCCCCCTTCCAGTCCGGACACTTTCCCCCCCTTCCAGTCCTGACACTTTCCCCCCCTTCCAGTCCGGACACTTTCACCCCCTTCCAGTCCGGACACTTTCACCCCCTTCCAGTCCGGACACTTTCCCCCCTTCCAGTTTGGACACTTCCCCCCCTTCCAGTCCGGACACTTTCCCCCCTTCCAGTCCGGACACTTTCACCCCCTTCCTATCCGGACACTTTCCCCCCCTTCCAGTCCGGACACTTTCCCCCCCTTCCAGTCCGGACACTTTCCCCCCCTTCCAGTCCGGACACTTTCCCCCCCTTCCAGTCCTGACACTTTCCCCCCCTTCCAGTCCGGACACTTTCCCCCCCTTCCAGTCCGGACACTTTCCCCCCCTTCCAGTCCGGACACTTTCCCCCCCTTCCAGTCCGGACACTTTCCCCCCCTTCCAGTCCTGACACTTTCCCCCCCTTCCAGTCCGGACACTTTCACCCCCATTCCTGTCCGGACACTTTCCCCCCCTTCCAGTCCGGACACTTTCACCCCCATTCCTGTCCATGCCAATTTTCAGCTTTCAGCGCTATCACGCTTTGAATGAAAATTGTGCGGTCGTGCATCACTGTACCCGTATGCATTTTTTAGCCTTTTTTTGAGATAGAAAAAACTTTATTTTGGTGGTATTTATTCACCGCTGGGATTGTTATTTTTTGCAATATAAATGAAATAGTGCAAACATTTTGAAAAAAAAAAGGTTTTTTTCTTACAATTTTGCAAATAAATAATCTTTCTTCATAAATCTTGGCCAAAATTTATTCCGTTATCTTTTTAGTAAAACAAAAATAACCCAAATTAGTTTATAACCAAAAATTATAATTTTTAAAAAAGTTTTGTTTCATTTTAATTTTATTTTTTTATATTATTATTTATGTTTTTTTTTTTACATACTGTCACCCTAGCAGTGCTACTTGTGGGGGCTGATGAAGATTTTTTTTTTTTGTACTGATTGCTTTTACACCCATAAAGGCTGTAAAAGAAATGATTTCTCCTTCTCTCTGGCTGTGAGCTGTGATTGGTCACAGCTTGTCTCTGTTGTGAATAGCCCTGTACCATGTGACCTCTATGATCATTCACAGATTTCACACGTAGTAAGCAATGATGTCAGGAAGTGCTTACTACTATGCATGTGATCACTAATTGGCCAATCAGTGATCACATGATTGGGACCTCACACAGAGGTCGCTTACAGCGATCGGTGTTCCTCCGGACACAGCGGACACCAGATTGCGGTGCCGTGCGCTCCCAGGGAGTGCGCACAGGCAGGGAAGTGGAGAGGACGTTTATAAACGGCAACCCCGCCCCTGCACTGCTCCCGTCCAGGCGTTTATGTACAGGGGCCGGGCGGGAAGTTGTTAAAAGGATGCTGAAATGAGAATCCTGGCAAAAAGCATTGCAAAGTTATTTGCAAATAAAATAAGGGCTTTTATTTTCAATGCTGCACTTTTTTTATATATGACACAAAATGTTTTTTTTCTACTTGTCAAGTTGTGTTATCTGACATAATATGTAGATGGAAGTTCATCCGATCGATCTGTAGATGACTGAGACAGAGTAGATACAAAATAACAATGCTACTTTGTATCTCTCTATCTCCCGTCTGATCGATGTTTATAAACAATGTTACTTTGTATCTCTCCATCTCCCGTCTGATCGATGTTTATAAACAATGTTACTTTGTATCTCTATCTCCCGTCTGATCGATGTTTATAAACAATGTTACTTTGTATCTCTTCATCTCCCGTCTGATCGATGTTTATAAACAATGTTACTTTGTATCTCTATCTCCCGTCTGATCGATGTTTATAAACAATGTTACTTTGTATCTCTCCATCTCCCGTCTGATCGATGTTTATAAACAATGTTACTTTGTATCTCTCCGTCTCCCATCTGATCGATGTCTATAAACAATGTTACTTTGTATCTCTCTGTCTCCCGTCTGATCGATGTTTATAAACAATGTTACTTTGTATCTCTCTATCCCCTGTCTGATCGATGTTTATAAACAATGTTACTTTGTATCTCTCTATCTCCCGTCTGATCGATGTTTATAAACGATGTTACTTTGTATCTCTCTATCTCCCGTCTGATCGATGTTTATAAACGATGTTACTTTGTATCTCTCCATCTCCCGTCTGATCGATGTTTATAAACAATGTTACTTTGTATCTCTCTATCTCCCGTCTGATCGATGTTTATAAACGATGTTACTTTGTATCTCTCTATCTCCCGTCTGATCGATGTTTATAAACAATGTTACTTTGTATCTCTCTATCTCCCGTCTGATCGATGTTTATAAACAATGTTACTTTGTATCTCTCTATCTCCCGTCTGATCGATGTTTATAAACAATGTTACTTTGTATCTCTCTTTTGCACATATGAATGGTGTCAGATGGTTCTCATTTGAGTGCAGCAGCTGTTAGAGCTCTTATATGTACACAAAGCTCCTACTATTGCGGTGTGGCAAACCACGTATGATTGGGAGAGGAATCACGCCGCATTCCTGTTCAAACCACATGTGATTCTTTGCAGATTTACTATTTGAGTCCTTCATTTTGTATGGCTCAGATCGCACTGCAAATTGCACCTCATCCGCATGAAAGTTTTTGTTTTCCGCACTAGAATTGGATCACATAGGTGTTCACACCCATGTGGCTTGATTCAGCCAATTGCGCTGCAATTTGCGAACCATTTTGGGGAGGGGGTTGGTGCGGGAAACGCACTGAAATCGCTGCAAGTCCCGCACTTTATCAGTGTGAACCGGCACTAAAATCAGGTCTGTGGTATCATTTGCTGTGCTGTTCTCCCTGCTGGTGCAGCTTTATAATCTGTCACTAGATGGCAGCATTAGACACTTATTAATATAACCCAAAATCTGTGCTTAGAGCAGAGGTCTCCAAACTGCGGCCCGGGGGCCGAATGTGGCCCTTTGTTTGCTTTTATCTGGCCCTTGGAGCACTACTTCATTGACTGACACCAATGAAGGGGCACAATTGCTCCCAATGACACCAATGATGGGGCACATTTCTTCCCAATGACACCCACGATGGGGCACAATTTCTCTCAATGACACCAACAATGGGACACAATTCCTCCCAATGACACCCACGATGGGACACAATTCCTCCCAATGACACCAATGATGAAGCACTATTCCTCCCACTGACACCAACAATGGGGCACAATTTCTCTCAATGACACCAACAATGGGACACTATTCCTCCCAATGACACCCAGGATGGGACACAATTCCTCCCATTGACACCAATGATGGAGCACAGTTTCTCCCAATGGCACCAACGATGGGACACAATTTCTTCCTATGACACCAATGATGGAGCACAGTTCCTTCCAAGGACACTAACGATGGGACACAATTTTTCCCTATGACACCAATGATGGGGCACAGTTCCTCCCAATGACACAAGCAATGGGGCCCAATAACACCAGAGACGAGGCACATTCTTTCCAATGACACCAGTGATGGGGCACAATTCTTTGCATTTGCACTGGTGATAGGGCACAATTCCTCTCAATGACACCAACAATGGTGCCCAATCACATCAATGTTGGGAAACAATTCCTCCCTATGAAACCAATGATGAAGCACAGTTCCTCCCAATGACACCAACGATGGGACACAATTCCTTCCTATGAATCCAATGATGGGGCACAGTTCCTCCCAATGACACAAACAATGGGGCCCAATAACACCAGAGACGGAGCACATTCTTTCCAATGACACCAGTGATGGAGCACAATTATTTGCATTTACATCAGTGATAGGTTACAATTCCTCTCAATGACACCAACAATGGTGCCCAATCACATCAATGTTGGGAAACAATTTCTCCCAATGACACCAACGATGGGACACAATTCCTCCCTATGACACCAATGGTGGGGCACAGTTCCTCCCAATGATACCAACAATGGGGCCCAATAACACCAGAGATGGGGCACATTTTTTCCAATGACACCAGTGATGGGAGACAATTCTTTGCATCTGCACTTGTGATAGAGCACAATTCCTCTCAATGACACCAACAACGGTGCTCGATCACATCAATGTCGGGGCACAATTCCTACCAATGACAACAAAGATGGGGCATTGTTTACTCCAACTGATGCCCGGACTACTCCCGATGTCCAGCCCCCCTAAAGTCTGAAGGACCGTAAACTGTCCCTTTGTTTAGAAAGGTTGGAGACCCCTGGCCAGGGGCGTCCCTAGGGTTGGTGTCACCCGGTGCGGTAACACTTGGTGTCACCCCTCGGAAGATCCCTGCAGGATGGATCGGATCTGCGGGGATCATTGTCTTGCAACCTGTATGGGGTTAACTGATCTCTCCACGAGCTCCACGAGAAGGAAAGTTTTAAAGCAAGCCGACAATCCCTGCAGGATGGATCGGATCTGCGGATTGTGGAGCATAATGGATCGGACTCCGATGCAATATGCTCAATCCGCAGATCCACCCTACGTGTTTCGTCATAGACGACGTCATCAGGGGGCGGCACTTTATTTGAACACGTATTAATACGTTTTATCCATGCTACATTCAGCAATGCAGATGTGGTCTGTATGATTTATCAGCTTCACAATACCCCGGATATTATGGATGATGTCATTTTACAGGACTTCTCTCATGTTGCTCTCCTTCTCTGTGTGCCCTCAGGAGCTCACCAACCCTCTGAAGGGACTATTTTGTTTTGAAAAGAAAAAAAAACTGGAAATATCTGGGCGATTTATCTGCTGTGTGCCGCTACATGTTTAGATGGATTGCATTCATCGAATACTACATTGTGAGTACCGGTCACCGGGCTATAAGGAATATTATGATGTCCCTGATGAGAGAAGATTTCGGAACTTGTACCCGTCTCTGACATCTGTCCACATGCATTACAGGGAACTTACAAACGTTGCAGCCATGACACTTTCAGCTGTAGAATCCTGGGATGTCCTGGAAAGTCACCACTGCACCACCATACCAAGGCCATCCTGTGTACTGTGCCATCATGCCAAGGACCATCCTGTGTACTGTGCCATCATGCCAAGGACCATCCTGTGTACTGTGCCATCATGCCAAGGGCCATCATGCCAAGGACCATCCTGTGTACTGTGCCATCATGCCAAGGACCATCCTGTGTACTGTGCCATCATGCCAAGGGCAATCCTGTGTACTGTGCCATCATGCCAAGGGCCATCCTGTGTACTGTGCCATCATGCCAAGGACCATCCTGTGTACTGTGCCATCACGCAATGGACCATCCTGTGTACTGTGCCATCATACCAAGGACCATCCTGTGTACTGTGCCATCATGCCAAGGACCATCCTGTGTACTGTGCCATCATGCCAAGGACCATCCTGTGTACTGTGCCATCACGCAATGGACCATCCTGTGTACTGTGCCATCATGCCAAGGACCATCCTGTGTACTGTGCCATCACGCAATGGACCATCCTGTGTACTGTGCCATCATGCAATGGACCATCCTGTGTACTGTGCCATCATGCAATGGACCATCCTGTGTACTGTGCCATCATGCAATGGACCATCCTGTGTACTGTGCCATCATGCAATGGACCATCTTATGTACTATCATCATCATTATCATCTTGCTATGTACCATGTACTGTGTTTTCAAGCTGTGGACCATCATATGTACCCCATCATTATGCAATAAACCATCCCATGTACTGTGCTATCATGTCATGGGCCATCCTATATACTCCTCCACCATGTCATGGGCCATCCTTTGTACTCCTCCACGATGCCATGGATCATCCTATGTTCTCCTACACCATGTCATGGGCCATCCTATATACTCCTCCACCATGTCATGGGCCATCCTTTGTACTCCTCCACGATGCCATGGATCATCCTATGTTCTCCTACACCATGCCATGGACCATCCTATGCACTATTCTATTATGCCATGGACCAGGGGCGGACTGACAACTCATGGGGCCCCCGGGCAATAGGGGATCATGGGGCCCCTGTGTCCTTGCCCACACTCAAACAAGCCTATAAAAAAGGTACCAGGGGCATTTCATGGGGCCCCCTACTGACCCCGGGCCCTCGGGCAGTGCACGAGTGCTCGAATGGTCAGTCCGCCCCTGCCATGGACCATCCTATGCACTCTTCTACTATGCCATGGACTATCCTATGTTCTCCTCCACCATGCCATGGACTATCCTATGTTCTCCTCCACCATGCCACGGACCATCCTACATACTCCTCCACGATGCTATTGACCATCCCACATACTCTTCTGCCATGGATCATCCTATGTACTCCTCCACCATGCCATGGATCATCCTATGTACTCCTCCACCATGCCATGGATCATCCTATGTACTCCTACACCATGCCATGGATCATCCTATGTACTCCTACACCATGCCATGGATCATCCTATGTACTCCTACACCATGCGATGGGCCATCCTATCTACTCTTCTGCCATGGATCATCCCATGTACCCTTCCACCATGCCATGGATCATCCTATGTACCCTTCCACCATTCCATGGATCATCCTATGTACTCCTACACCATGCCATGGACCATCCTATATACTCCTCCACCATGCCATGGACCCTCCTATGTAATCTTCCACCATGCCATTGAACCTTCTATGTAATCTTCCACCATGCCATGGACCATCCTATGCACTCTTCTACTATGCCATGGACCATCCTGTTCTCCACCACCATGCCATGGATCAACCTATGTACTCTTCCACCATGCCACGGACCATTCTATGTACTCCTCCACCATGCCACGGACCATTCTATGTACTCCTCCACCATGCCCTGGATCATCTTATGTACTCCTCCACCATGCCATGGACCATCCTATGTACTCTTCCATCATGCCATGGACCCTCCTATATAATCTCCCACCATGCCATTGAACCTTCTATGTAATCTTCCACCATGCCATTGACCATCCTATGCACTCTTCTACTATGCCATGGACCATCCTGTTCTCCTCCACCATGTCATGGATCATCCTATGTACTCTTCCATCATGTCATGGACCATCCTATGCACTCCTCCATGATGCCATTGACCATCCCATGTACTCTTCTGCCATAGATCATCTTATGTACTCTTCCATTATGTCATGGGCCATCCTATGTACTGTATCACTATGCCATGGACCCTCCTATGTAATCTTCCACCATGCCATGGACCCTCCTATGTAACCTTCCACCATGCCATTGACCCTTCTATGTAATCTTCCACAATGCCATGGACCATCCTATGCACTGTTCCACTATGCCATGGACCATCCTATGTACTCTTCCATCATGTCATGGACCATCCTATGCACTCCTCCATGATGCCATTGACCATCCCATGTACTCTTCTGCCATAGATCATCTTATGTACTCTTCCATTATGTCATGGGCCATCCTATGTACTGTATCACTATGCCATGGACCCTCCTATGTAATCTTCCACCATGCCATGGACCCTCCTATGTAACCTTCCACCATGCCATTGACCCTTCTATGTAATCTTCCACAATGCCATGGACCATCCTATGCACTGTTCCACTATGCCATGGACCATCCTATGTACTCTTCCACCATGCCATGGACCATCCTATGTACTCTTCTACTATGCAATGGTCCATCCTATGTTCTCCTCCACCATGCCATGGTCCATCCTATGTACTCCTCCACCATGCCATGGTTCATCCTATGTACTCCTCCACCATGCCACGGGTCATCCTATGTACTCTTCCACCATGCCATGGACTCTCCTATGTAATCTTCCACCATGCCATGGACCCTCCTATGTACTCTTCTACTATGCCATGGTCCATCCTATGCTCTCCTCCACCATGTCATGGATCATCCTATGCACTCCTCCACCATCCCATTTATCATCCTATGTACTCCTCTACAATGTCACAGATCTTCCTATGTACACCTCACCGTACCGTGAAACCCGAGTCCTCTGCTGCTAGTGGCTGCCTTGCTCTGTATCCGTGATCTGGCACCTTTCCATCATGACATCCAGGGACTACAGTCAATGAATTGCACTCTTCTTAGGGTGACTCAGACAGATTTGTCTTAACATGCCACAATTATTTCCTCTCGTCTTCTGAAGAGGTGCTAAAAAACATGAAAAATACTAAATCCCATCAGCTTATAAAATTTGCTGCTGTCATCGATAACGTCAAAGACGTCTCAGCGCAACCACATACCTTGCAGCAGTGGGGATCATGTGACCCGCATCAGAGGTATGCAGGGCTCTCCTTAACTCAGGAAGGAATAATCTTCTGGGAATGTCAACGTTTCTGGGACTAACTGCACCTAAATCCCACCACAAAGCTGGATTGCATGTCCCATTGCATGTAGGGGGGCTCCTTGGGTTCCTCCAATGTGCTGGAGATGTGGACTGGCCCCCCTATCACCTGATTGGTGACCACTTAGTGACTTTTATTGGAAACAGATATTCCACCTCAGTGAGAATGACCATCGTGACCCTTCTATGGGACCCCCTGGACCTCGTATTCCAGAACACAACTATGTCTGTCCCCACATACAGGAATACATCGATATCACACCCGATGACCAAGAGACTGACCCCCGAATACCAGGAGCCCCCCAGACCACCTTCACTACAGTAATACATCGATATCACACCTGATGACCAGGAGACTGACCCCCGAATACTAGGGACCCCCCCAGACCACCTTCACTACAGTAATACATCGATATCACACCCGATGACCAAGAGACTGACCCCCAAATACCAGGGACCCCCCCAGACCACCTTCACTACAGGAATACATCGATATCACACCCGATGACCAGGAGACTGACCCCCGAATACCAGGGACCCCCCCAGACCACCTTCACTACAGGAATACATCGATATCACACCCGATGACCAGGAGACTGACCCCCGAATACTAGGGACCCCCCCAGACCACCTTCACTACAGTAATACATCGATATCACACCCGATGACCAAGAGACTGACCCCCAAATACCAGGGACCCCCCCAGACCACCTTCACTACAGGAATACATCGATATCACACCCGATGACCAGGAGACTGACCCCCGAATACCAGGGACCCCCCCAGACCACCTTCACTACAGGAATACATCGATATCACACCCGATGACCAGGAGACTGACCCCCAAATACCAGGAACCCCCCCAGACCACCTTCACTACAGGAATACATCGATATCACACCCGATGACCAGGAGACTGACCCCCAAATACCAGGGACCCCCCCTGACCACCTTCACTACAGGAATACATCGATATCACACCCGATGACCAGGAGACTGACCCCCAAATACCATGAACCCCCCCAGACCACCTTCACTACAGGAATACTTTGATATCACACCCGATGACCAGGAGACTGACCCCCAAATACCAGGACCCCCCCAGACCACCTTCACTACAGGAATACTTCGATATCACACCCGATGACCAGGAGACTGACCCCCAAATACCAGGGACCCCCCCAGACCACCTTCACTACAGGAATACATAGGTATCACACCCGATGACCAGGAGACTGACCCCCAAATACCAGGGACCCCCCAAGACCACCTTCACTACAGGGATACATCGATATCACACCCGATGACCAGGAGACTGACCCCCAAATACCAGGGACCCCCCCAGACCACCTTCAATACAGGAATACATCGATATCACACCCGATGACCAGGAGACTGACCCCCGAATACCAGGGACCCCCCCAGACCACCTTCACTACAGGAATACATCGATATCACACCCGATGACCAGGAGACTGACCCCCAAATACCAGGGACCCCCCCAGACCACCTTCACTACAGGAATACATCGATATCACACCCGATGACCAGGAGACTGACCCCCGAATACCAGGGACCCCCCCAGACCACCTTCACTACAGGGATACTTCGATATCACACCCGATGACCAGGAGCCTGACCCCCAAATACCAGGGACCCCCCCAGACCACCTTCACTACAGGGATACATCGATATCACACCCGATGACCAGGAGCCTGACCCCCAAATACCAGGGACCCCCCCAGACCACCTTCACTACAGGGATACATCGATATCACACCCGATGACCAGGAGACTGACCCCCAAATACCAGGGACCCCCCCAGACCACCTTCACTACAGGAATACATCGATATCACACCCGATGACCAGGAGACTGACCCCCAAATACCAGGGACCCCCCCAAACCACCTTCAATACAGGAATGGATACGATTGGTGGAAAAATTGCCTATCGGTAAACAGGCAGATTGTGACATCTATTTCAAAATGGGGGCCAGCCGGATACATGTTAGAGAACTCGGATTCATGCAGGCAGTCCCAGATCCTATGTATCAGTCCTAGATCTTATGTATCAGTCCCAGATCTTAGGTATCAGTCCCAGATCTTATGTATCAGTCCCAGATCTTAGGTATCAGTCCCAGATCTTATGTATCAGTCCCAGATCTTATATATCAGTCTCAGATCCTATGTATCAGTCCCAGATCCTATGTATCAGTCCCAGATCTTATGTATCAGTCCCAGATCTTATGTATCAGTCTCAGATCCTATGTATCAGTCTCAGATCCTATGTATCAGTCTCAGATCCTATGTATCAGTCCCAGATCTTATGTATCAGTCCCAGATCCTATGTATCAGTCCCAGATCTTATGTATCAGTCTCAGATCCTATGTATCAGTCTCAGATCCTATGTATCAGTCTCAGATCCTATGTATCAGTCCCAGATCCTATGTATCAGTCCCAGATCCTATGTATCAGTCCCAGATCTTATGTATCAGTCTCAGATCCTATGTATCAGTCTCAGATCCTATGTATCAGTCTCAGATCCTATGTATCAGTCCCAGATCTTATGTATCAGTCCCAGATCCTATGTATCAGTCCCAGATCTTATGTATCAGTCCCAGATCTTATGTATCAGTCTCAGATCCTATGTATCAGTCCCAGATCTTATGTATCAGTCCCAGATCCTATGTATCAGTCCCAGATCTTATGTATCAGTCCCAGATCCTATGTATCAGTCCCAGATCTTATGTATCAGTCCCAGATCCTATGTATCAGTCCTAGATTTTATATATCAGTCCCAGATCTTAGGTATCAGTCCCAGATCTTAAGTATCAGTCCCAGATCTTAAGTATCAGTCCCAGATCTTATGTATCAGTCCCAGATCTTATGTATCAGTCCCAGATCTTATCTATCAGTCCCAGATCTTATGTATCAGTCCCAGATCTTATGTATCAGTCCCAGATCTTATGTATCAGTCCCAGATCTTATGTATCAGTCCCAGATCTTCTGTATCAGTCCCAGATCTTATGTATCAGTCCCAGATCTTATGTATCAGTCCCAGATCTTATGTATCAGTCCCAGATCTTCTGTATCAGTCCCAGATCTTAGGTATCAGTCCCAGATCTTCTGTATCAGTCCCAGATCTTATGTATCAGTCCCAGATCTTCTGTATCAGTCCCAGATCTTATGTATCAGTCCCAGATCTTCTGTATCAGTCCCAGATCTTATGTATCAGTCCCAGATCTTCTGTATCAATCCCAGATCTTATGTATCAGTCCCAGATCTTATGTATCAGTCCCAGATCTTATGTATCAGTCCCAGATCCTATGTATCAGTCCCAGATCTTATGTATCAGTCCCAGATCTTCTGTATAGATCTCGTTTCTTTTGTAACTTTCTGTATATATTTTGTATCTTTTTCAGCACACAGGTCATGGCACACGAGCTCCTCCCCTCCCCCGTGACACCATTGTCTTTGTAATTATATGTACGCTGTTTGAAGAATTATTTTCGTATTTTATGGCGCTGGTTGTGGTTGTCACGTGACTTCATGGAGTGCGCAGATTTCTACTTCTAAAATCTAAACAACGTCATAATCGGCGCTCTGGTTTGGTACGCTCGATGACGTCAGCCTGTTTCCTGCGTGGAGAAAAAGTTAATAAAGCTTTAGAAAATCCAATTCTATCTCCCAGCCCGGAAGGCAAGGCGTTGGATGTGAATTTCCGGTAAGAATGAGTTCATACTGGTGTCAGAGGGGCAGTATAAATAGGACCCTGAACTGTGTTTTTACCAACCCTAACCACTTCCCTCAACCACCGCTCGGCAAACTCACCCTTTGATGTTTATGGGACCGTGCCACAACCACACGCCAAACACGGCTACAGCAGTTACAGTGCAATAGTTCAGTGAAAAATCCTCATTGGGATACACAAAATCCCATCATTGGTGTCAGTGAGAGGAATAGCTCCTCATCATTGGTGTCAGTGGGAGGAATAGTGCCCCATCATTGGTGTTAGTGGGGGGAATAGTGCCCCATCATTGGTGTCAGGGGGAGGAATAGTGCCTCATCATTGGTGTCAGTGGGAGGAATAGTGCCCCATCATTGGTATCAGTGGGAGGAATAGTGCCCCATCATTGGTATCAGTGGGAGGAATAGTGCCCCATCATTGGTGTCAGTGGGAGGAATAGTGCCCCATCATTGGTGTCAGTGGGAGGAATAGTGCCCCATCATTGGTGTCAGTGGGAGGAATAGTGCCCCATCATTGGTATCAGTGGGAGGAATAGTGTCCCATCATTGGTGTCAGTGGGAGGAATAGTGCCCCATCATTGGTGTCAGTGGGGGGAATAGTGCCCCATCATTGGTGTCAGTGGGAGGAATAGTGCCCCATCATTGGTGTCAGTGGGAGGAATAGTGCCCCATCATTGGTGTCAGTGGGAGGAATAGTGCCCCATCATTGGTGTCAGTGGGGGGAATAGTGCCCCATCATTGGTGTCAGTGGGAGGAATAGTGCCCCATCATTGGTGTCAGTGGGAGGAATAGTGCCCCATCATTGGTGTCAGTGGGGGGAATAGTGCCCCATCATTGGTGTCAGTGGGAGGAATAGTGCCCCATCATTAGTGTCAGTGGGAGGAATAGTGCCCCATCATTGGTGTCAGTGGGGGGAATAGTGCCCCATCATTGGTGTCAGTGGGAGGAATAGTGCCCCATCATTGGTGTCATTGGGAGGAATAGTGCCCCATCATTGGTGTCAGTGGGAGGAATAGTGCCCCATCATTGGTGTCAGTGGGGGGAATAGTGCCCCATCATTGATGTCAGTGGGAGGAATAGTGCCCCATCATTGGTATCAGTGGGAGGAATAGTGCCCCATCATTGGTGTTAGTGGGGGGAATAGTGCCCCATCATTGGTATCAGTGGGAGGAATAGTGCCCCATCATTGGTGTCAGTGGGAGGAATAGTGCCCCATCATTGGTATCAGTGGGAGGAATAGTGTCCCATCATTGGTGTCAGTGGGAGGAATAGTGCCCCATCATTGGTGTCAGTGGGAGGAATAGTGCCCCATCATTGGTGTCAGTGGGAGGAATAGTGCCCCATCATTGGTGTCAGTGAGAGGAATAGTGCCCCATCATTGGTGTCAGTGAGAGGAATAGTGCCCCATCATTGGTGTCAGTGGGAGGAATAGTGCCCCATCATTGGTGTCAGTGGGAGGAATAGTGCCCCATCATTGGTGTCAGTGGGAGGAATAGTGCCCCATCATTGGTGTCAGTGGGAGGAATAGTGCCCCATCATTGGTGTCAGTGGGAGGAATAGTGCCCCATCATTGGTGTCAGTGGGAGGAATAGTGCCCCATCATTGGTGTCAGTGGGAGGAATAGTGTCCCATCATTGGTGTCAGTGGGAGGAATTATACCCCACCATTTGCTCTCCAGAGGATCCCCCCTTTACTGACCAGGACATTTTTGCAATACGGAGCTGCGTTATTCGGACAATTGCGGGACGCTGCACTCAAATTTAATTTATGTTGGTTTTTTCCCATGAATAGAGCTTTCTTTCGGCGGTATTTGATCGCCTGCGCTTTCCTTATTTTTTGAGCTATAAACAAAAAAAGGCTGACGATTTTGAAAAAAACAACAACAATATTTTAGATTTTTTCCTATAAAACATATCCTGGAAGAAACATTTAAGAAATCAAATTTCGTCATCAATTTAGGCCAAAATGTCTCCCGCTCCGTGTGATCGCTAAAGAAATATCCCGATACGTGTAAATTAATCAGTTTACGTGAAAGTTATAGCGTCTACAAATGGCGGGATAGATACTGGGATTGTCTGTCTTTTTCTGTTTTTTTTTATACTAGTGTCTAGCTGTGAATGGTCACAGCAGGTCACATGCACATGTCATGTGATTAGCTGTGGCCAAATCACAGCTAAGCACAAAAAAAAACCCTGAATGAATCGATGTCATTCAGGTAAATGCTTCCTTATAGCAAAGTAATTCTTTGCTATAAGCAAATTGTGTAAAAAAAAAAAAAATACTGATCACTTCCCCAAAGTAGTACAATGTTACTATGGTAACATTATCCTACTTTGGTCATAGTGAAATATGAAAAAAAAATCTTAAAAAAAATAAAAAAATTTAATAAAAAATAAAAAATAATAAAGAAAAAAAAAAAATATATATATATTTTTTTTTTTTTCATATTGTCACCAGTCAGTGTCCCTGATCACCGCCATGCCAGTTATATGATGACGCTGTACTGCACTGGTGACAGTATGTAAAAAAAAAATAGTGAAACAAATTTTTTACATTTTTTCATTTTCCGAAAAATTATGACAAAAAAAATACAACTTCAAAAAACTCGCCATGCCTCTTATGAAGTACGTCGGACTGTCTACTCTGCAAAAAGGGGTCATTTGGGGGATATCTGTACTGTCCTGACATTTGGGGGATATCTGTACTGTCCTGACATTTGGGGGATATCTGTACTGTCCTGACATTTGGGGGATATCTGTCCTGTCCTGACATTTGGGGGATATCTGTACCATCCTGACATTTGGGGGATATCTGTACTGTTCTGACATTTGGGGGATATCTGTCCTGTCCTGACATTTGGGGGATATCTGTCCTGTCCTGACATTTGGGGGATATCTGTACCATCCTGACATTTGGGGGATATCTGTACTGTTCTGACATTTGGGGGATATCTGTCCTGTCCTGACATTTGGGGGATATCTGTACTCTCCTGACATTTGGGGGATATCTGTACCGTCCTGATATTTGGGGGATATCTGTCCTGTCCTGACATTTGGGGGATATCTGTACTCTCCTGACATTTGGGGGATATCTGTACCGTCCTGATATTTGGGGGATATCTGTACTGTTCTGACATTTGGGGGATATCTGTACCGTCCTGACATTTGGGGGATATCTGTACTGTCCTGACATTTGGGGGATATCTGTACTCTCCTGACATTTGGGGGATATCTGTACTCTCCTGACATTTGGGGGATATCTGTACCGTCCTGATATTTGGGGGATATCTGTACTGTTCTGACATTTGGGGGATATCTGTACCGTCCTGACATTTGGGGGATATCTGTCCTGTCCTGACATTTGGGGGATATCTGTACTGTCCTGACATTTGGGGGATATCTGTCCTGTCCTGACATTTGAGGGATATCTGTACCGTCCTGACATTTGGGGGATATCTGTACTGTTCTGACATTTGGGGGATATCTGTACCATCCTGACATTTGGGGGATATCTGTACTGTTCTGACATTTGGGGGATATCTGTACTCTCCTGACATTTGGGGGATATCTGTACTCTCCTGACATTTGGGGGATATCTGTACCGTCCTGATATATGGGGGATATCTGTACCGTTCTGACATTTGGGGGGTATCTGTACCGTCCTGACATTTGGGGGATATCTGTACTGTTCTGACATTTGGGGGATATCTGTACCATCCTGACATTTGGGGGATATCTGTACTGTTCTGACATTTGGGGGATATCTGTACTCTCCTGACATTTGGGGGATATCTGTACTCTCCTGACATTTGGGGGATATCTGTACCGTCCTGATATATGGGGGATATCTGTACCGTTCTGACATTTGGGGGGTATCTGTACCGTCCTGACATTTGGGGGATATCTGTACTGTTCTGACATTTGGGGGATATCTGTACCGTCCTGACATTTGGGGGATATCTGTACTGTTCTGACATTTGGGGGATATCTGTACTCTCCTGACATTTGGGGGATATCTGTACTCTCCTGACATTTGGGGGATATCTGTACTGTCCTGACATTTGGGGGATATCTGTCCCGTCCTGACATTTGGGGGATATCTGTACTCTCCTGACATTTGGGGGATATCTGTCCCGTCCTGACATTTGGGGGATATCTGTCCTGTTCTGACATTTGGAGGATATCTGTACTCTCCTGACATTTGGGGGATATCTGTCCCGTCCTGACATTTGGGGGATATCTGTCCTGTTCTGACATTTGGGGGATATCTGTACCGTCCTGACATTTGGGGGATATCTGTACTGTCCTGACATTTGGGGAATATCTGTCCCGTCCTGACATTTGGGGGATATCTGTACCGTTCTGACATTTGGGGGGATATCTGTCCCGTCCTGACATTTGGGGGATATCTGTACTGTTCTGACATTTGGGGGATATCTGTCCCGTCCTGACATTTGGGGGCTATCTGTACTGTTCTGACATTTGGGGGATATCTGTACCGTTCTGACATTTGGGGGATATCTGTACCGTCCTGACATTTGGGGGATATCTGTCCTGACATTTGGGGGATATCTGTCCTGTCCTGACATTTGGGGGATATCTGTACTGTTCTGACATTTGGGGGATATCTGTACTGTTCTGACATTTGGGGGATATCTGTACTGTTCTGACATTCTTGGACCTCAAAGATTGGCTGTCAGTACTTCAGGATTGATCAATATTCAGATATATCTCATAGTTTGTGAACTCTTTAACTTTCCTACAGACGAAATAATAAATACTAATTTGGGTTATTTCCACCAAAGACATGTAGCAGAATACATCTCGGCCTAAATTTATGAAGAACAATTATTTATTTGCAAACTTTTATAACAGAAACAAAGAAAAACGTTGTTTTTTTTATTTTTGGTCTTTTTATGTTAATTTAGCAAAAAATAAAAACCCCAGCGGTGATTATATACCACCAAAAGAAATTTCTATTTGTGTGAAGAAAATAATAAAATTTTAGTTTGGGTACAATGTTGTATGACCGCGCAATTGTCATTCAAAGTGTGAGAGCGCTGAAAGCTGAACATTGGCCTGGGCAGGAAGGTGTAAAATTCCCCGGTATTGAAGAGGTTAATAATGTGGAACGCCTTTATGTCCTTTAGTAGTTTTTCCTTCAATTGGGTTCACCGGCCAATCTAATGATCACAGGTGTCTGAGATTGTTTTCAGTGATCAAAAGAGCCCTGACACACAATGCCATCCATGAGTTACACTGAAAAACTAAATATTTCATCTTTGTGACACTTAAATAGAATTTGCAGAATGATTTGGAACGCGGTGTAGATGTGACCCGAGGGTTAATAAGTAAACCCCGCAGTCTTTGAAGGAAAGCAGCAATAGTCAGCAATATGTTTATATCTCAAATTTGTGTTCGAATTCGATTCGATTTTCAGACGAAATCTCGTTGTGTTATTTCGGGTTCGTTTAAATTCGCTACTATTGTCATTTGGAAATTGGGATACATCCAACTCTTCGAATACTGAAAATTTCATCCAAATTTCGATCTGGAACGAAGCACACGTGTGTAGCAGTTTCTATGCATTCGGATGACATGCGGTCCAGCATGCGGCTCCCATTACATTATCGCAGTCTTCGCAGCACCGGAGCCCTGAAGGAGGAGGAGCTTGCTGGGCTCCCACAATGCATCGGCGGTTTTATGTTCTACCGTTGTGAACTGATATCACTGTAAATGATTTTGCACTCTGAGCCCGGGTTCAAACCTGGAGACGCCGCACATCCTTTGCCTTTCCTGCATCGCGTTCATGCGATTTGGTGCGGGTGTTAGTGATAAATGAATGACGCCTCGAAACAGGTCGCAAAACGCCATGTGACTTCCAGAAATAGGTGACAACACATGGTGCAGATTTAAAAAAGGATCCTGCGCCTTTTTGGTGCGGATGCGATGCGATTTGAGCCACACAAAATGTATTCTGAAATCGCACGTCACAGACAATTGCATGTATTTTGCATAGGAATGCGGTTCGAGTCCTCTGCGAATTGCATGCGAATGTCTGTGCGGTGCAAATCCTCTGCAAATTATATGCGAATGTCTGTGCGGTGCGAATCCTCTGCGAATTACATGCGAATGTCTGTGCGGTTCAATTCCTCTGTGAATTACATGCGAATGTCTGTGCGGTGCGAATCCTCTGCAAATTATATGCGAATGTCTGTGCGGTTCAATTCCTCTGCGAATTGCATGCGAATGTCTGTGCGGTGCGAATCCTCTGCGAATTACATGCGAATGTCTGTGCGGTGCGAATCCTCTGCGAATTACATGCGAATGTCTGTGCGGTTCAATTCCTCTGTGAATTACATGCGAATGTCTGTGTGGTGCGATTCCTCTGCGAATTGCATGCGAATGTCTGTGCGGTGCGATTCCTCTGCGAATTCCATGCGAATGTCTGTGCGGTGCGATTCATCTGAGAATTGTAATCGAATGTCTGTGCGGTGCAATTCCTCTGCGAATTACATGCGCAATGTGAACAATAAACTGTATATAAGACTGTAATAAATAGGGCCGTTAAAGCTGAAATCCGCTCACAAAAACTTTACTTTAACTAATGATATAAATCTACTTTGTGAGCGCCAAATGCCTTTGCAAACCCAGCTATTACTTTGTAAAAGTAGCAATTGCATCATCGCTGTGCTGTACAGAGCCTGTGCAGAGAGAAGAGTTGTGGGAGGAGCCCAGGAGGCTCCACCCACTACAGAAAACTACAGTTGGAGGCAGAGGTCGGATTGGTCACCCTGCACAAGGAGGGAGCAGCGCTGGGGGCGGGGCCAAGGAGGCTCCACCTACCACAGAAAACTACATTAGGCAGAGCTGGGGGAGGGGCCCAGTAGGCTCCACCCACCACCGAATACTACAGGAGGAGGCAGAGGTTGGACCGGTCACCCTGCACAAGGTGGGAGAAGAGCTGTGGGAGGGGCCAAGTAGGCTCCACCCACTACAGAAAACTACAGGAGGGGGCAGAGGTGAGACCGGTCACCCTGCACAAGGAGGGAGCAGAGCTGGGGGAGGGGCACAGGAGGCTCCACCCACCGCAGAAAACTACAGGAGGAGGCAGAGGTGGGACCGGTCACCCTGCACAAGGTGGGAGCAGAGCTGGGGGAGGGGCCCAGTAGGCTCCACCCACCACTGACAACTACAGGAGGAGGCAGAGGTGGGACCGGTCACCCTGCACAAGGAGGGAGCAGAGCTGGGGGAGGGGCCCAGTAGGCTCCACCCACCACTGACAACTACAGGAGGAGGCAGAGGTGGGACCGGTCACCCTGCACAAGGAGGGAGCAGAGCTGGGGGAGGGGCACAGGAGGCTCCACCCAATGCAGGCTGCCTGTAGAAAACTACAAGAGGGGGCGGAGACCAGACCAGACCCCCTGCACAAGGAGAGGGGGCAGCAGCGAGCGGTCTTTATTCCAGGAAGTGTCACACTGGCTCAATGTACAGATCTGGAAGGAATACACAAATCTCCCCGAGACGCCTGATGAATGAATACAGACAAGAATTGCTGATCCCGGAGATCATTGTCTGCTTCATGCATGAATCTGGACTTCATCAGGTGCGGATGTCTCTCTTACCTCCTGTCCTTGGCTGCTGTGCATGGCCGCCGGGTTCTATGGAGTGAGGGGCCCCGACTGCCTCCCTGGTATTGGCATCGTCCTCCCAGCTGACAGAAGTCCCGGCAGGAGATGCCGGAGGCGGCTTCACATGTAACTCAGGGACACGTCACACGTCCAGACAATGCGGCTTCATTGCATGACGAGACCCCCGGACACCCACCGAGGGCCACATGAATGAACCTGTCATCTCAAACCTGAAAACGCTGAGCTTTCATCCTTCACTCCACCCCGCCTACAGATCTGTGACTCCTGAGGCTTTATACCCCCCCCCCCCCCGCCATCTATGGGGATTTATAAGACTTGTGGTGCTTTACATACCAGACATCAAGTTGTGTGAGCTTAAAGGACACGTAATCCCCAACAATGAGCGTCTCTCATCTGCTCCCCTCTGGACTGTTCAATCCCCCATTGGAAGCATTTCATTGCATGTGTTCAATACGGGCAACAAATATACCCGTTGATCCTGCCAGAAATCTCTGGTACCTTCCTCAACATCGGGGGGGGGGGGGGTGCTTTGGGGTAGGGGGCTCCCAAAAATCAAGCATAGGGATCCCCTAAAATTCCTACCAGACACTTTATTCAAGCACAGGCCTGGCAGGCCAGGAAAGAGGGGGGACAAGCAAGCGCCCCCTCCCAAACCTTGGGGGGGGGTGCTTTGGGGGAGCGGGCTCCCCCCCCCCCAAGGCACCTTGTCCCCATATTTATGGGGACAAGAGCCTCTTCCCCACAGCCCTGGGCTGTGGTAGTGGGGGTCAGACATGAAGTATGGACAAAGCACATCATTCTATAGTGTGTACTTGTCTCAGTCCAGAGCACTGGGTGTCATTTCTGTCTGCTGCCTCCTTCCTCTGCTGCACTCCTATCAGTTAAATTGTGTTTAGTTGTCGCTGTGAATCAGGGCTGCTGTTAGAAATCACGGGGCCCCATACAGTTAACCTGACAGGGTCCCCTTGAAAAAAAAAAAACAGTTTACTAGGCTTCTGTTATCAATGAACACAGTGAGTGATCAATACCGAGAGAGCGGATATAGTGAATGCGGGGTCCGGGGAGAGCGGATATAGTGAATGCGGGGTCCGGGGAGAGTGGATATAGTGAATGCCGTGTCCGGGGAGAGCGGATATAGTGAATGCAGGGTCCGGGGAGAGCGGATATAGTGAATGCAGGGTCCGGGGAGAGCGGATATAGTGAATGCGGGGTCCGGGGAGAGTGGATATAGTGAATGCGGGGTCCGGGGAGAGCGGATATAGTGAATGCGGGGTCCGGGGAGATCAGATATAGTGAATGCGGGGTCCGGGGAGAGCGGATATAGTGAATGCGGGGTCCGGGGAGAGCGGATATAGTGAATGCGGGGTCCAGGGAGACCGGATATAGTGAATGCAGGGTCCGGGGAGAGGGGATATAGGGAATGCGGGGTCCGGGGAGAACAGATATAGTGAATGCGGGGTCCGGGGAGAGCGGATATAGTGAATGCGGGGTCCGGGGAGAGCGGATATAGTGAATGCGGGGTCCAGGGAGACCGGATATAGTGAATGCAGGGTCCGGGGAGAGGGGATATAGGGAATGCGGGGTCCGGGGAGAACAGATATAGTGAATGCGGGGTCCGGGGAGAGCAATATAGTGAATGCGGGGTCCGGGGAGAGCGATATAGTGAATGCGGGGTCCGGGGAGAGCGGATATAGTGAATGCGGGGTCCGGGGAGAGCGGATATAGTGAATGCGGGGTCCGGGGAGAGCGGATATAGTGAATGCGGGGTCTGGGAGAGTGGATATAGTGAATGCGGGGTCCGGGGAGAGCGGATATAGTGAATGCGGGGTCCGGGGAGAGCAGATATAGTGAATGCGGGATCCGGGGAGAGCGGATATAGTGAATGCGGGGTCCGGGGAGAGCGGATATAGTGAATGCGGGGTCCGGGGAGAGCGGATATAGTGAATGCGAGGACCGGGGAGAGCGGATATAGTGAATGCGGGGTCTGGGGAGAGAGGATATAGTGAATGCGGGGTCCGGGAAGAGCGGATATAGTGAATGCGGGGTCCGGGGAGAGCGGATATAGTGAATGCGGGGTCCGGGGAGAGCGGATATAGTGAATGCGAGGACCGGGGAGAGCGGATATAGTGAATGCGGGGACCGGGGTTCAGGAACACTGTAAGATCCGGCTGATTCCTGAATCTGATTGAAGTTACATAGTTAGTCTGGCTGAAAATAGACAAAAGTCCATCCAGTGCAACCATAGAAAAAAAAAAGTTATAATCCTACACCCACAGTTGATCCAGAAGAAGGCAAAAAAAACCAGCAAAGCATGATCCAATTTGCTCCTGCAGGGAAAAAAAAGTCCATCCTGATCCCCTGAGAGGCAATCGGATATTCCCTGGATCAACTTTCCCTCTAAATGTTATATCCAGTTACAGTCAGGTCCATAAATATTGGGACATGGACACAATTCTAACATTTTTGGCTCTATACACCACCACAATGGATTTGAAATGAAATGAACAAGATGTGCTTTAACTGCAGACTGTCAGCTTTAATTTGAGGGTATTTACATCCAAATCAGGTGAACGGTGTAGGAATTACAACAGTTTGCATATGTGCCTCCCACTTGTTAAGGGACCAAAAGTAATGGGACAATTGGCTTCTCAGCTGTTCCATGACCAGGTGTGTGTTATTCCCTCATTATCCCAATTACAATGAGCAGATAAAAGGTCCAGAGTTCATTTCAAGTGTGCTATTTGCATTTGGAATCTGTTGCTGTCAACTCTCAAGATGAGATCCAAAGAGCTGTCACTATCAGTGAAGCCATCATTAGGCTGAAAAAACAAAACAAACCCATCAGAGAGATAGCAAAAACATTATTCGTGGCCAAAACAACTGTTTGGGACATTCTTAAAAAGAAGGAACGCACCGGTGAGCTCAGCAACACCAAAAGACCCGGAAGACCATGGAAAACAACTGTGGTGGATGACCGAAGAATTCTTTCCCTGGTGAAGAAAACACCCTTCACAACAGTTGGCCAGATCAAGAACACTCTCCAGGAGGTAGGTGTATGTGTGTCAAAGTCACCAATCAAGAGAAGACTTCACCAGAGTGAATACAGAGGGTTCACCACAAGATGGAAACCATTGGTGAGCCTCAAACACAGGAAGGCCAGATTAGAGTTTGCCAAACGACATGTAAAAAAGCCTTCACAGTTCTGGAACAACATCCTATGGACAGATGAGACCGACATCAACTTGTACCAGAGTGATGGGAAGAGAAGAGTATGGAGAAGGAACTGCTCATGGTCCTCAGCATACCACCTCATCAGTGATCATGGTGGTGGTAGTGTCATGGCGTGGGCATGTATGGCTGCCAATGGAACTGCTTCTCTTGTATTTATTGATGATGTGACGGCTGACAGAAGCAGCCGGATGAATTGTGAAGTGTTTCGGGAATATTATCGGCTCATATTCAGCCAAATGCTTCACAACTCATTGGACGCTTCACAGTGCAGATGGACAATGACCCAAAGCAGACTGCAAAAGACACCAAAGAAGTGGAATGTTCTGCAATGGCCAAGTCCATCACCTGACCTGAATCCGATGGAGCATTTCACTTGCTGAAGACAAAACTGAAGGGAAAATGCCCCAAGAACAAGCAGGAACTGAAGACAGTTGCAGTAGAGGCCTGGCAGAGCATCACCAGGGATGACACCCAGCGTCTGCTGATGTCTATGCGTTCCACACTTCAGGCTGTAATTGACTGCAAAGGATTTGCAACCAAGTATTAAAAAGTGAAAGTTTGATTTATGATTATTATTCTGTCCCATTACTTTTGGTCCCTTAACAAGTGGGAGGCACATATGCAAACTGTTGTCATTCCTACACCGTTCACCTGATTTGGATGTAAATACCCTCAAATTAAAGCTGACAGTCTGCAGTTAAAGCACATCTTGTTCCTTTCATTTCAAATCCATTGTGGTGTATAGAGCCAAAAATGTTAGAATTGTGTCCATGTCCCAATATTTATGGACCTGACTGTATATTCTGTGTATCCAAGAAACAATCCAGGACATTTTTGATATAATGTAATGATATTTCTTTGATACTTGTATTTTGAAGCTGATAATATTTAGATTTGATGAAAGTAGCGATTTCCGGAACGTTACTATGTATTTGGTGATTTTTCATTAACTTCTCTGTGTCCTTCGGATCCAAAACCAGTCCAGATAGGGGAGATGGAATGTAATGGAACCTCCAAACCCTGATCAGGGGAATAGGAATGAGCGGCGCTCCGGCTTTCATCCTCCTGGGACTCCGCAGGCAACAAAGTAACACCCCGGTCACACCGATCCAACTTGGAAATCGTGCGACTTCCAGTAAAGTCGGATGGTATTCCAAATTGAGCTGTAACTCTCAAGACATCTGCGGCTTGCAGGACACAGACGTCTATGTAAGTCGTCCCTGAAGTCACGCATGGACAACTTTAGAAATCGATGCGGTTCGACCAAGTCAGAATCGCACCAATATGACCGCTGTAATTGCGCACCCAGTGTGACCAGGGTGTAAAACTCACTTAACCTCTTGGCGCCGGCTGAACGCGAATGTGCGTCCTCCCGGGGTCTGGGCCTAGACGCAAAGCAGCCACACGTTTGCGTTCTATTAAAAAAAAACATATGTGCTGAGAGCGCGCGCCCTGCCCGCTCCCAGCACACATGTCCGGTACTCTCGAAAAGGTCCTCTCCGATCTCCTCTTTCGATTGGGACCTTTCCCGATCATGTGACCGCCGCGATGACGTGTCACGGCAGTCACGTGACCCTAAGCCCCGCCCTGCCTCCCGGCTTCTCATACCCTTAAAGGGCCGGGAGGCGGGGACTTTCTTCCCAAACGCTTTCATTATTCATTCTTCAACAGCCACAAAAGGTAGGAAATCCACTTTGTACGCTCCTAACGTCTTGCAAACTCAGATATTACCTGGTAAACGTAGCAGACAACGTCACTGTACTGAACATAGCCTGTGCAGAGAGCTGAGCTCTGGGAGGGGCCCAGCAGGCCCCACCCACTACAGGCTGCTTGCAGGAATATACAGGAGGGGGCGGAGCCAAGGGGTTAACGAACATCCATTTATTGGGAATCAAGGAGATAAAAATACAGTCTTGGAAGTCGACGCGTTTCACGTCATGCTGAAACGCGCTAGTTTCCTCCACTGGATTTGTATCTCCTTGTTTCCTAATAAATGGATTTTTTTAGCAACATTTACTTCTTCCGTAAACTAAAACTTTTTTTTTTTAGTCCAAGAGTGGCGAGGGGTTAGACCCCCCCCGTTAGGTTTTTATTCTTGTTTGTGACCCCCGTGGGGGAGATTCGTCCTCTCTGTGCTGAAAATGATCAAAGCAAAGGAAACTCCCAAATTTGGGGTTCTTAGAGAGGAAATTGGGGACACTAGTTCTGGTGACAACCAGGGATTTCCTCTCACTTCCTGTTTGGGCGATGGGACAGGAAATGAAGGGAAATCTCCCCCACGGGACTGACAGTTGTTATCTCCCCCCATTACTTTCTATAAAATGAAGAAGTAATAAGGTTTGCCTTTAGTTCTCCTTTAACCCCCTCCTGCCCAGGAGCTCTGATGGTGCCGGTGTGTCAGAGGGGAGCCATTGGCTGTCAGCGCCGGGCCCAGCTCCAGGCCGCGTTTCGCCCTCCAGGACGGTTCTCTTAGTAACGCCGATCATCACAAATTCCACCCACAACAATAGTATTGTTTACAGAGCGGAGGTCAGATCTCATTACAGGACGTCAATCGGCCACCTGCCAGACACAATGGACTGCAACACTCCAGTAGCTGCGGGAAAAACTGATCTCCATCACCCCAACACCCCGCACTGCCCGGGCCACGCATCGGCCTACGGTGCCATCCTGCTGCAGCACGGATCTTCTCCTATTACAGGGGACGCACTGCAAAGTCAATGGGCGACTGAGACAGGGAAGAGCGATTCACAAACACCCAACTCCTGCAACAAGTAGAGCTGAAAGGGTTACAGGGATTTGCCACCCAATTCCTGAGTCTGGGGACCATTTCCTCCCTCTTCCCGTGACAACCCAAAATGTTTGGATTTCATTTTCAGTCTCAGTGCCAATGGTCACCATTATGAGGGGTTCCCATCATCCCTGTGCTGAGTTCCCGGGTCTGTACACCCGCTGTGCCCATTATGAGAGGTTCCCACCATCCCCATGCCGAGTTCCCGGATCTGTACAACCGCTGTGCCCATTATGAGGGGTTCCCACCATCCCTGTGCTGTGTTCCCGGATCTGTACAACCGCTGTGCCCATTATGAGGGGTTCCCACCATCCCTGTGCTGAGTTCCCGGGTCTGTACGGCTGCTGTGCCCATTATGAGGGGTTCCCACCATCCCTGTGCTGAGTTCCCAGGTCTGTACACCCGCTGTACTCATTATGAGGGGTTCCCACCATCCCTGTGCTGAGTTCCTGGGTCTGTACACCCGCTGTGCCCGTTATGAGGGGTTCCCACCATCCCTGTGTGAGTTCCCAGGTCTGTACACCCGCTGTGCCCATTATGGGGGTTCCCACCATCCCTGTGCTGAGTTCCCGGGTCTGTACACCCGCTGTGCCCATTATGAGGGGCTCCCACCATCCCTGTGCTGAGTTCCCGGGTCTGTACGCCCGCTGTGCCCATTATGAGGGGTTCCCACCATCCCAGTGCTGAGTTCCGAGGTCTGTACGCCCGCTGTGCCCATTATGAGGGGTTCCCACCGTCCCTGTGCTGAGTTCCCGGGTCTGTACACCCGCTGTGCCCATTATGAGGGGTTCCCACCGTCCCTGTGCTGAGTTCCCGGGTCTGTACACCCGCTGTGCCCATTATGAGGGGTTCCCACCGTCCCTGTGCTGAGTTCCCGGGTCTGTACACCCGCTGTGCCCATTATGAGGGGTTCCCACCGTCCCTGTGCTGAGTTACCGGGTCTGTACACCCGCTGTGCCCAATATGAGGGGTTCCCACCGTCCCTGTGCCGAGTTCCCGGGTCTGTACACCCGCTGTGCCCAATATGAGGGGTTCCCACCGTCCCTGTGCCGAGTTCCCGGGTCTGTACACCCGCTGTGCCCAATATGAGGGGTTCCCACCGTCCCTGTGCCGAGTTCCCGGGTCTGTACACCCGCTGTGCCCAATATGAGGGGTTCCCACCGTCCCTGTGCCGAGTTCCCGGGTCTGTACACCCGCTGTGCCCATTATGAGGGGTTCCCACCATCCCTGTGCTGACTGTGCTGAAGGGGAATGTCCATGACATGTGAACTCAGCAGTAATAGTCCCGGATTCCTGACCCTCCACACACCAGATGGGATCGATGTAACTCTAGACACGATGGGGTGCTGCTGGCTTCTCATACAATATTCTTCCCCTTAGAGGACATCTGAACTCCTAGATCACACCGAGAAACCAAGAAATATCCAGAATATAACCCCTTACAATCCTTTCCCTGTGAGAGCTTTGTTTTCACAGACTCAGACTGATGTGAACTAGCTTTGTTTACATTTATCCAGTCTGCAGTCTGCACTGCTCCGTAGTACAGTGAGGGAGGAAATACAGAATATCTGATGGAGTGTCATAAAGGAGGATTGCTTCTTTGTTCTGATCCCTTCTCTGGGGTGTGCTGCTGCCTATAGACACCAGGGGCGGACTGACCATTTGGAAACTCGGGCGCTGCCCGAGGGCCCGGGGTCAGTAGGGGGCCCCATGAGATGCCCCTGGTACCTTTTTCATAGGATTTTTTGAGTTTGGGCAAGGACACAGGGGCCCCATGATCCCCTATTGCCCGGGGGCCCCATGAGTTGGCAGTCCGCCCCTGGGTCTGAGTTGTCATGGAAAGGAAGGGAGGAGGAAGGAAAGATAAAGGAATGGAAAGTGGTTGCCATTGGTCCCGATTTCCCAGGGACAGTCCACATTTTTGAAGGGTCTGTCCCAGGGGTGGACTGACAACTCATGGGGCCCCTGGGCAATAGGGAATCATGGGCCCCCTGTGTCCTTGCCCACACTCAAAGTACACCCAAAAAAGCCTATAAAAGGTACCAGGGGCATTTCATAGGGCCCCCTACTGACCCCGGGCCCTCGGGCAGTGCACGAGTGCTCGAATGGTCAGTCTGCCCCTGGTCTGTCCCCAAGGCGGTTCTCTCGTCCTGGGAGGCGGTCATATGATGTCCTCCCATACGCATACGCGGCTCTGGGAGCGCCTCCCTCGGACACAGCGGATCACCGATCGACAGAAAGAGCTGAAGATGTCGGCTCGGTCATGTGATCAGCTGTGTCCAATCAAAGCTGATCGCATGTAAATAGGGAAATGCCGGTTATCGGCATTTCTCTCCTCACGAGCCGTCACGCTGACAGAGGAGAGGAGAGGAGAGCCGGTAATCGGCATTCCGCGGAAGGACATGTACACTGTAGCCCCAGCAGTTCCACCTGTCAGTGTCCATCAATGCCCATTAGGAGGAGTTCCCACCATCCCTGTGCTGAGTTCCCGGGTCTCTACACCCGCTGTGCCCATTATGAGGGGTTCCCACCATCCCTGTGTTGAGTTCCCGGGTGTGTAAACACACTCCCCGGACCCCGCATTCACTATATCCGCTCTCCCCGGACCCCGCATTCACTATATCTGCTCTCCCCGGACCCCGCATTCACTATATCCGCTCTCCCCGGACCCCGCATTCACTATATCCGCTCTCCCTGGACCCCGCATTCACTATATCCCCTCTCCCCGGACCCCGCATTCACTATATCCGCTCTCCCCGGACCCCGCATTCACTATATCCGCTCTCCCCGGACCCCGCATTCACTATATCCGCTCTCCCCGGACCCCGCATTCACTATATCCGCTCTCCCCGGACCCCGCATTCACTATATCCGCTCTCCCCGGACCCCGCATTCACTATATCCGCTCTCCCTGGACCCTGTATTCACTATATCCGCTCTCCCTGGACCCCGCATTCACTATATCCGCTCTCCCTGGACCCCGCATTCACTATATCCCCTCTCCCCGGGCCCCGCATTCACTATATCCGCTCTCCCCGGACCCCGCATTCACTATATCCGCTCTCCCCGGACCCCGCATTCACTATATCCGCTCTCCCCGGGCCCCACATTCACTATATCCACTCTCCCCGGACCCCGTATTCACTAGATCCGCTCTCCCCGGACCCCGCATTCACTATATCCGCTCTCCCACAGTACCCAGAACATGGAAATGCAATTATTTTAGTAAATAAACTGCTAAATCCCTTTTCTCATCAGCAGTATATAGCAGTCTTGTGACTTCTATCAGTGTCCAGCTGAGCACTAGTTAAAGCTTGTAGGAGGAGGTTTCATTTTGCTCTAGGAGGATGCAGAACCCCTGATTTCTGTCTGGACAGTGTTGATTTGCCCTGTGCTGATCACATGCACTATCCCAAGAAAAAAAAAAAAAACCTCTCTAGCAATACACACCAAACTGAGCATGTGCAGAGTGACTCCACGCGATATGTCTTATCAGGAGATAAGAGGGAGACACTGGAAGAAGGGGAGGATCAGAGAAGACAGGATCAAACAGCGATTTTACACAATGTAGAGGATTAACCCCTTAGGTTCCACAGTGAGTATAACAAGCATGCTTTACTGCATCTCCAGACTGATTGTACTGTTGGGGGTTTAGTGACAAAATGAGGCTTTTACAGGCATTTGACGTTCACTTTTTCTCTGCCTCCAATTTCCTCTCCATGTCAGTCTCTGATAGAAAGACAGAAAAAACCCACAAAATTTGTGTTCGGGAGAGGGGCATAAAAAATGCTCAAAAGCACCTAAATGCGCATAAACGATCGTTCAGGTTAATATATTTTGATGTCCAGAATAAATGAACATTCTGGCCAATAGAATGCATTAATGACAAATGCGTGAACGTGCAATAGTGCGAATAAATGCGCGTGAACACACATGCAAAAACGTGGCTTTTTACTGCGTTTTTTTCTGCTGCTAAACTCCTGTAGGAGAAAAGGCGCCACGGAGAACACAGCGTGTATGTGGCCTTAGGCCGGCCATACATGGGTGGAAATTCAACCGATTTTTCATCCGAAAAACGGACCTATGAATAATCAGCCGATTTTAGCCCTGTCAGTGCGGTCAATGTCAACGGCCGATTTTCGTGGTTCCTCCCCTCTTCGGTGATCGGGCATGTTGGAAAATTCGTGAAAAACGACCGATTTTTAACTCAACGATGGTCAAATCGTACGATCGTTCTTCCAAAAACAATCTGCGCCATGTGCCGTGACCCGGAAGGAACGGAAGTTTTGCCTGTTATATGGGGTGAACTTTATGACTCGGTCGGCCGATTTTCAAAATCATTGATGGCGACCATCGGATTACCGAGAGAACGACGTTTTCAATTTTCGGACGAAAAATCTTTCGGAATTCGACCCGTGTATGGCCTGCATTAAGTTGGATTCCCAGCCGAGCTGAGCAGTAGACGTGCATTTTGTTTCGGTTTGTTTTTCTGATGAAAATGTCATTTTCAGAGATTTGGATGTCTACGAATCTCCATACAGACCAGGGGCGGACTGACCATTTGGAAACTCGGGCACTGCCCAAGGGCCCGGGGTCAGTAGGGGGCCCCATGAGATGCCCCTGGTACCTTTTTCATAGGATTTTTTGAGTTTGGGCAAGGACACAGGGGCCCCATGATCCCTTATTGCTCAGGGGCCCCATGAGTTGTCAGTCCGCCCCTGGTACAGACATAGCAACGATCATCAACGCAGCCGGAAAAACGTTTTAACGAAATTAACAAATGCATTCGTTTCATTCGGATGACGTCACGTGATGCGATAGAAGTTCAGGCCCATCAGGAAAGGAAATCAATTTTCAAATTCGTTCAATAATTCGGATAACAAATGGATCCGATATTCGCTCCATGCAGTAGTTCACACGCACGTCACGTGCGCTCCTTTGATACAATGTCACGCCAGTTGATGTCGTCCAATCAGCTCGTGCCTTTTCTCTTGGTGGGTTGGACTAGAGCCTGAAAATATCAAATCCTTCCGATTCCATCCGATTCAATCTTTTATATCGAATATTTATCAATCTTCCGGAAAAATTGCTAAATGTTTTGAATCGACCAATAAATATGCGAGAGTTTAAAAAACGAATTCTGAAAACGAATCGGTTCAACGTAACAAATGAGACGAACCGAAAATCTTCAAAGAACGAACGGATCCGAAACAAAATGAAAATTTCCAGCGTGCAGCTCGAATGCGCCTGTATACGCTTCACATACGCTTCGGAAATGCTCATTGACGCACAAAACAATTGCTCATATAAAAAACGCCGGCAGGTTAGGGGCTCAAAATACACAAAAAAAAGGACAAACTGCCTGCTTTGTGTTTTTACCGCCCCTCCTGTTCTAAAGTCTATGGGGTTAATTCTACATACGTAGTGCGCAGCGTCAGGCGTCGAGCTACAGGCACCATGGAACGGCCCGTTCCAACATTTGAGGTTCCGGACGTCAGATGTGAATGAGGCCCCTCGGTTGGGGAATCGTTTTCTCATCCTTTGATCCCTCGTTTTGTAACATTGTATCAAATGAGCGATCGCACGGCGATAACTTACCGGGATGACGCGGCGTTGAGTGATGTCCCCGGGGTACAATCCGCTCGTCTTCGCTGATACAAAGCGAGCGCGCCGTCATCCGGTCGCATCCCGTTGTCTGTGGCTCCGGCGCGGTCAGGGGCCCTTCATTGTCCCGCGGTCACACGATCCTGTGCGAGGTGTATGAAGTTACAGGGAAGCGTGCCGACGTCTCCGACAGGTAATGTGAGCCCGGCTCTCCATCGCCAAATCCACCCTCCGGGGACACACCCTGCTACCTGCGGGAGGGACAGACGGGTGTTGATGTCGCCCTGGAGACCGCGCCGCTGTCACCCACCTGATGCTGCAGCCAGTGACAGGGATGGGACTAGTGACAGACATGATCCTGTCTAGCAGGTCCGGGTGATTGATGACTCTCTCTGCAGCCATCGCACAACAAAAGCCTCCCGAGTGTCTCCAAACCCTGGAACCGGTATGGAGGATCTCGCAGCTCACCCGTCCCGGGGTCTCATTCACACCACCTGGGGGGCCTCATTCACTCGTCCCGGGGGTCTCATTCACACCACCTGGGGGGC
>NW_028320515.1:0-67679 GCF_062004578.1 Staurois parvus | reverse complement strand
CTGATCGATGTTTATAAACAATGTTACTTTGTATCTCTCCATCTCCCGTCTGATCGATGTTTATAAACAATGTTACTTTGTATCTCTCTATCTCCCATCTGATCGATGTTTATAAAGAATGTTACTTTGTGTCTATCTTCCGTCTGATCGATGTTTATAAACAATGTTACTTTGTATCTCTCCATCCCCCGTCTGATCGATGTTTATAAACAATGTTACTTTTTATCTGTCCATCCCCCGTCTGATCGATGTTTATAAAGAATGTTACTTTGTGTCTATCTCCCGTCTGATCGATGTTCATAAACAATGTTACTTTGTATCTCTCCATCTCCCATCTGATCGATGTTTATAAACAATGTTACTTTGTATCTATATCTCCCGTCTGATCGATGTTTATAAACAATGTTACTTTGTATCTCTCCATCTCCCGTCTGATCGATGTTTATGAACAATGTTACTTTGTATCTCTCCATCTCCCGTCTGATCGATGTTTATAAACAATGTTACTTTGTATCTCTATCTCCCGTCTGATCGATGTTTATAAACAATGTTACTTTGTATCTCTATCTCCCGTCTGATCGATGTTTATAAACAATGTTACTTTGTATCTCTATCTCCCATCTGATCGATGTTTATAAACAATGTTACTTTGTGTCTATCTTCCGTCTGATCGATGTTCATAAACAATGTTTCTTTGTATCTCTATCTCCCGTCTGATCGATGTTTATAAACAATGTTACTTTGTATCTCTCCATCTCCCGTCTGATCGATGTTTATGAAACAATGTTACTTTGTATCTCTATCTCCCGTCTGATCGATGTTTATAAACAATGTTACTTTGTATCTCTATCTCCCGTCTGATCGATGTTTATAAACAATGTTACTTTGTATCTCTCCCCCATCTGATCGATGTTTATAAACAATGTTACTTTGTATCTCTCTATCTCCCGTGTGATCGATGTTTATAAACAATGTTACTTTGTATCTCTATCTCCCGTCTGATCGATGTTTATAAACAATGTTACTTTGTATCTCTATCTCCCGTCTGATCGATGTTTATAAACAATGTTACTTTGTATCTCTATCTCCCGTCTGATCGATGTTTATAAACAATGTTACTTTGTATCTCTATCTCCCATCTGATCGATGTTTATAAACAATGTTACTTTGTATCTCTCTATCTCCTGTCTGATCGATGTTTATAAACAATGTTACTTTGTATCTCTCTATCTCCCGTCTGATCGATGTTTATAAACAATGTTACTTTGTATATCTCTCTATCTCCCGTCTGATCGATGTTTATAAACAATGTTACTTTGTATCTCTATCTCCCGTCTGATCGATGTTTATAAACAATGTTACTTTGTATCTCTATCTCCCGTCTGATCGATGTTTATAAACAATGTTACTTTGTATCTCTATCTCCCGTCTGATTGATGTTTATAAACAATGTTACTTTGTATCTCTATCCCCCGTCTGATTGATGTTTATAAACAATGTTACTTTGTATCTCTATCCCCCGTCTGATTGATGTTTATAAACAATGTTACTTTGTATCTCTCCATCCCCCGTCTGATCGATGTTTATAAACAATGTTACTTTGTATCTCTCCCGTCTGATCGATGTTTATAAACAATGTTACCTTGTATCTCTATCTCCCGTCTGATCGATGTTTATAAACAATGTTACTTTGTATCTCTCCCGTCTGATCGATGTTTATAAACAATGTTACTTTGTATCTCTCTATCTCCCGTCTGAGCGATGTTTATAAACAATGTTACTTTGTATCTCTATCTCCCGTCTGAGCGATGTTTATAAACAATGTTACTTTGTATCTCTATCCCCCGTCTGATCGATGTTTATAAACAATGTTACTTTGTATCTCTCCATCCCCCGTCTGATCGATGTTTATAAACAATGTTACTTTGTATCTCTATCTCCCGTCTGATCGATGTTTATAAACAATGTTACTTTGTATCTCTATCTCCCGTCTGATCGATGTTTATAAACAATGTTACTTTGTATCTCTCCCCCATCTGATCGATGTTTATAAACAATGTTACTTTGTATCTCTCTATCTCCCGTGTGATCGATGTTTATAAACAATGTTACTTTGTATCTCTATCTCCCGTCTGATCGATGTTTATAAACAATGTTACTTTGTATCTCTATCTCCCGTCTGATCGATGTTTATAAACAATGTTACTTTGTATCTCTATCTCCCGTCTGATCGATGTTTATAAACAATGTTACTTTGTATCTCTATCTCCCATCTGATCGATGTTTATAAACAATGTTACTTTGTATCTCTATCTCCCGTCTGATCGATGTTTATAAACAATGTTACTTTGTATCTCTCTATCTCCTGTCTGATCGATGTTTATAAACAATGTTACTTTGTATCTCTCTATCTCCCGTCTGATCGATGTTTATAAACAATGTTACTTTGTATATCTCTCTATCTCCCGTCTGATCGATGTTTATAAACAATGTTACTTTGTATCTCTATCTCCCGTCTGATCGATGTTTATAAACAATGTTACTTTGTATCTCTATCTCCCGTCTGATCGATGTTTATAAACAATGTTACTTTGTATCTCTATCCCCCGTCTGATTGATGTTTATAAACAATGTTACTTTGTATCTCTCCATCCCCCGTCTGATCGATGTTTATAAACAATGTTACTTTGTATCTCTCCCGTCTGATCGATGTTTATAAACAATGTTACCTTGTATCTCTATCTCCCGTCTGATCGATGTTTATAAACAATGTTACTTTGTATCTCTCCCGTCTGATCGATGTTTATAAACAATGTTACTTTGTATCTCTCTATCTCCCGTCTGAGCGATGTTTATAAACAATGTTACTTTGTATCTCTATCTCCCGTCTGAGCGATGTTTATAAACAATGTTACTTTGTATCTCTCCAGTCTGACCGATGTTTATAAACAATGTTACCTTGTATCTCTATCCCCCTCTGCCAAGCTGTCATGTATGTGACCCCCGCACAGAGCTGGGAGGTTCACCTGCCAAACGCTGAATGTAAACAAATGGGCCGACCGGACTGGTGATGTCATTGACGTCCAATGAGTACGGGAGAAGAATTTCCCATCTGGTCCGCCTTACTTTTCCCTTGACAGCAGATCAATCAGATTTCAATCAACAGCAAGGCAGACCCAATCGGGAACGAGGCTTTGCGTTTCTCATTAGGCTCCACCCCCCCACTACAAGTCTCCATGGTGACGTGTGTCAGTACAATGGGAACAGTGGCTGGGGAGCACAGTGTGACCCGTGTGCCGGGCTCCCCCAGATTCATGTACTTGTCTCTGACAGGCGCAGGCACTCCCCGTTTTGGTTCGACATCTACGACACCTTTCATAACCCCCCCCCCAGGGTGTCAGATGGTCGAATTTACACAGCAACTCCAGACTAACGGCCATCGCGAGGGGTGGAGGAGGGGCCGCGCTACGCATGCGCAGAGTACTGAGGTGTGGAGCATGCTCCGTGCCCATGCCTGGCTACAAGGATTCGATAATTCGAACGCTGCAATCCATATGTGCTGCTGATGGCAGACGGGCGATATGAAGAGCTGCGTGACCAGATTGGAAATGGCTATTTCAGCAAAATTTTCACAGTGCCTTTGTTGATCGCGACTCACATCACCACAGAGCAGCTCACAATGTTTTGTGAAGTATTTTAGTCTTTTCTAATCTATTCTATTATTTTATATTCTAATGTATTCTGTTCAAATTCGAATTTTGGAAGATGGTTATATTCTATGTTATCCTATTCTATGAATCTCTATTCTATTCCTTTATTTTGCTCTGTTTTACTTTATTATTTTCTATTCTATTCTTTGATTTTCCATTTTAATATTTTCAATTCTATTCTATTCTACTCATTTATTTTCTATTCTATTTCTTTATTTTCTGTTCTATTTTATTCTCGTTTTCAAATTCAAATTGGTTTTTGAATGTGTTTTCGAATCGATTTCGAATTTCGTTATTTTAGATTCGATTAAATTCGTTACTGTTGCAATTCAGAATTTGGATACATCGGAACCTTCGAATAACGGAAAATGTGTCCGAATCTCAATTCGGATCAAAACGAACTGCACACGTCTACTTTCCAGCATCCGCCCCAAACTGAAAACTTCTCTTTGGTGGACCAACCTTTTCTAACTGTCCCAGATGACGTTCAGTCCCCGCGGGGTCTCACACCTGGTTGGGCCCCTAGGTCCTGCACTTTGCTGTCCTCCAGGCTGCGGACGAGGCCGGCGTAGGAACACCCCCTCCCCGCGCGTCTGGCCACGAGGGAACACCTCCCTGGGTCACCTCGCTTTCCCTCGCCCCCGGTCATGTGACGGCACAATTCAGGCTCTGCGCCCCCAATCTCTGCGGTCACCTCGCTTTCCCTCGCCCCCGGTCATGTGACGGCACAATTCAGGCTCTGCGCCCCCAATCTTTGCGGTCACCTCGCTTTCCCTCGCCCCCGGTCATGTGACGGCACAATTCAGGTTCTGCGCCCCCAATCTCTGCGGTCACCTCGCTTTCCCTCGCCCCCGGTCATGTGACGGCACAATTCGGGCTCTGCGCCCCCAATCTCTGCGGTCACCTCGCTTTCCCTCGCCCCCGGTCATGTGACGGCACAATTCGGGATCTGCGCCCCCAATCTCTGCGGTCACCTCGCTTTCCCTCGCCCCCGGTCATGTGACGGCACAATTCGGGCTCTGCGCCCCCAATCTCTGCGGTCACCTCGCTTTCCCTCGCCCCCGGTCATGTGACGGCACAATTCAGGCTCTGCGCCCCCAATCTCTGCGGTCACCTCGCTTTCCCTCGCCCCCGGTCATGTGACGGCACAATTCGGGATCTGCGCCCCCAATCTCTGCGGTCACCTCGCTTTCCCTCGCCCCCGGTCATGTGACGGCACAATTCGGGTTCTGCGCCCCCAATCTCTGCGGTCACCTCGCTTTCCCTCGCCGCCGGTCATGTGACGGCACAATTCGGGTTCTGCGCCCCCAATCTCTGCGGTCACCTCGCTTTCCCTCGCCGCCGGTCATGTGACGGCACAATTCAGGCTCTGCGCCCCCAATCTCTGCGGTCACCTCGCTTTCCCTCGCCCCCGGTCATGTGACGGCACAATTCAGGCTCTGCGCCCCCAATCTCTGCGGTCACCTCGCTTTCCCTCGTCCCCGGTCATGTGACGGCACAATTCAGGCTCTGCGCCCCCAATCTTTGCGGTCACCTCGCTTTCCCTCGCCCCCGGTCATGTGACGGCACAATTCGGGCTCTGCGCCCCCAATCTCTGCGGTCACCTCGCTTTCCCTCGCCCCCGGTCATGTGACGGCACAATTCAGGCTCTGCGCCCCCAATCTCTGCGGTCACCTCGCTTTCCCTCGCCCCCGGTCATGTGACGGCACAATTCTGGATCTGCGCCCCCAATCTCTGCGGCTGGTGGGTGAGCACTGTTTCCCGGTAATGACGTTAGACCGGCAGACCCTGGCAGGATGACGTCTCTATGGGCTCAGAATGGATCAGAGCTTCAACTTCACAGTCAGCCCTCCGCGGGGCACAGCCAAGCCGGAGATCTGCGGTCACATGACCCCATAGAGAGCCAATAAGGAACAGTATTTACATGTTTATCTATTAGAAAAGAAAAAAAAAGTATCAGAGCAACACGAAGACTCGGGGACAACGTTAACGGGGGGGGGGACTCAGGGACTACGGTAACGGGGGGGGGACTCTGCGCTAAGCCACCAAGGTAACGGGGGACTCTGCACAAAACCTCCATGGCAACCAAGGACCTTACATTAAACCACCATGGTAACGGGGGACTCTGCGCTAAACCACCATGGTAACCAAGGACTCTACGCTAAGTCACCATGGTAACCAAGGACTCTACGCTAAGTCACCATGGTAACCAAGGACTCTACGCTAAGTCACCATGGTAACCAAGGACTCTACGCTAAGTCACCATGGTAACCAAGGACTCTACGCTAAGTCACCATGGCAACCAAGGACCTTACATTAAACCACCATGGTAACCAAGGACTCTATGCTAAGTCACCATGGTAACCAAGGACTCTACGCTAAGTCACCATGGTAACCAAGGACTCTACGCTAAGTCACCATGGTAACCAAGGACTCTACGCTAAGTCACCATGGTAACCAAGGACTCTACGCTAAGTCACCATGGTAACCAAGGACTCTACGCTAAGTCACCATGGTAACCAAGGACTCTACACTAAGTCACCATGGTAACCAAGGACTCTACGCTAAACCACCATGGTAACCAAGGACTCTACGCTAAGTCACCATGGTAACCAAGGACTCTACGCTAAACCACCATGGTAACCAAGGACTCTACGCTAAGTCACCATGGTAACCAAGGACTCTATGGTAAACCATCATGGTAACCAAGGACTCTACGCTAAGTCACCATGGTAACCAAGGACTCTACGGTAAACCATCATGGTAACCAAGGACTCTACGCCAAGTCACCAAAACCAGAGGACGTTACTTTGACCAACAATGTAACACCTTGTAGTTCCTCCTGCTGACCCCTACATCTGGTAACTGGGGAGGAGCCGAAGGATGTCAACCAATGACACGGTGAGGGAGCAGGAACCCAACGCAGGAGGAAGGGTCAGATACCAGAAGTAGATCCGCAACACAGCAGATGTTAAAGCAGAACTCCGGGCAGACATGGAGGACCTACAGCCCCGTATTCAGGAATACATTGTTACAGTTATAAATACAAGCAGTGACAGTTCCTGGATGTGACCTGAATCAGACCCTTCCAGTCTCCCTACAGCAGGGCTGTGAGAGGAAGAAGCAGCACAAGGAGCCAATCGATTCATGCGTCAACAAGAAGCACGCTGATAGGGTGGGAGAGCAAAGTGGCAGAGATAAGCTCATCCCTGAACTGCTTCTCCTGTCACTGTTCATTCACAGGTTGAGTTAGAGTCCGGGATGACCTGGGCTCAAAGGAAGTGGACTGAGAGATCATCACTTCCCGTTTCGGTTTGTTGTTTTTTGGGCTGGTTAGAAGCCAATCACAGCGATCTGTGCCCGATTGGAGGCCAGAGGACGGATGTGGGGTCTAATAGATCCCAGATCTCTCCATAGAGGACCTGTCACGGCCCGTGCTATTACAAGAGATGTATAGAAAAAACAATTAAAAGAAATCAAATTTAAAAGAAAGTGTTAAAAAATGTTTAAATATTTTTTTTACCGAGCCCGTCCTCCTAATACGCAAGCAGCGATCGCGGCACGTACGAGTTATCGCCGCGAACATCAGAGCGTCAGCGATAATTCCAGCCTCTGCCCCCCCCTCCCGGGGTAACACCAAACTGGTCACCTGGAAAGGCTTTTAAAGCGCCCCCTATGGAGATTTTTAGGTGCCGTAGTTTGCCGCCTGTCCACAGCATACGCAGTTTCAATGTGCGGCGCGCTCGGTATCTATCTACTCGGCGTAACATCGTCTTTTACATTTTATCCCCCAAAATTGTGTATTAAAATTCATTAAAGTGCATTTTCCCCCCAAAAAATGAAAACCCACCACGCAAATCCACGCAACACCCGCCATTTCATTCTCCAGGGCCCCTGCTGAGGAAACACATCGTGTCCCAGTCACTTTCTAGCAGAAATCTGATTTCAGAGAGGAGAATGTTGGAGGATTTCCGGGGCAGAGGCGAGATCCCACCAATCTCCACACAGAACAAGGCAGAGGAGCTGACACTCTAATAGGAGATGAGGGATAACCCCTCCCTTCACCTTCACCTCACAGAGCCCGCCATAAACACCTCATAACACAGAGACCCCCTCACTATACATCCCCCACTTCCGCCCTCCCTAACATACCACCCCTCACTTCCGCTCACTCTGCGCATGCGCCGCCCACCTTCCACACAAAATGGCGGCGGCCCTCCAGCCGCAAACACAAAATGGCGCCGACTGTATACGCTCCTACACTGACAGACAGGAGTCCCGGGCACAAGCGGCGTGTTCTGGGGACGCTCCCGCCGTAATGAGGTCTATACAAGGGGTACAGGAAGCAAGATACACCCGCCACTCCGAAACTTTCGAGATAGACACACTGCGCAGGCGCCGGGAGCAGAGCGTGAGGGGAGGGGGCTGAGTTGTGCGCAGACGCCCTGAGCGGAAAGGGCGGAAGCAGACCGGGACTGCGGTGTAGATGGATGTAGAGTGGGCGGAGTGTCACGTGACATCACCCCCTGTACTGTTGGATCCGCCCCCTCCATGACCTCCTGCCTTGTACTGCACTATGGCCAGTGTGGGTGATATAGGTATGATGGAGGATTTCTCCCATTGGCTCTCCTGTGCTGTATAGAAATATAACAGAGATGTGTGGAAGGCGCGGTGTGCAATGCTTCTCTGATGTTGCTGGAATGCCCATGTGGGTGACGTGTCTGCCCTTCCTGGGCACAGGCATCCCGAGCAACCCTAAGGAGGCCTCACTGCACCGGAACCCCACACAATGTATGAACCTGTGGTGTCACCCCCGAAACATCATCTTCACCGCGTCCAAAAACCCCCTCAACAAGGCCGGCAGGCGGAGTACCACCCAAAAGTGGAAGCTTTGCTTTCCTACCCCCCCCCCCTGACATTTGGCACCTATTGTGGGGGAGGGGGTATTATGACAGGTACCTGCTCCCACTTCCGGCTCAAAACAGCCCTCAGGGACACTTCCAAGGTCCCAGGGACCGCGGCCCATTCACAAAGCGCAGTAGGAAGCATTGTGGCTTCACCTCCGGGGCTGCCCTTAGTCAAGATGGCGGCAGCAGCACCCGACCGAAGAATCCTCTCGGGGTGAGGACACCACCTGGACAGGTAAATCTCACTGGCTGTAGTTGACAGTCGTGGGAGCCAATGGCTGCTGCAGCCAATGAGGAGGGAGAGTCCCCGGACAGCCGAGGCTCTTGTGCGCATCGCTGGATCCAGAGGGGGCTCGGGTACGTAACGGCGGGGCTGCTGCGCACAGAAGGGTTTTTGTTTTTTTTACCTTCATGCGTAGAATGTGACCTTCTGCCTTTACCACCACTTTAACCCCTAGATGTTAACCAGCGTTTGTGTCCCTCCCAGCCAGCGCCAGATTGCCCGCCACACTATCACAGTCCCACTAGAAGTCTCTGATCACCGCCATCATTGCCGCCTAGATTCCCGTATACATCCGTAGTTTGTAGACGCTGGAACTGTCACACAAACCAAAAGACACTGAAGGGGATTTTTTTTTTCACCATAGACACGGAGCAGAATACAGGCGTACCTCAATGTATGAATTGAATGCGTCCTCCGGGACGTTTAATATTGCGAAAAATTTGTAAATGAAATGCGGTTTCCCATAGAAATGCATTGAAAACCAATTAATCTGTTCCGGAGGTCAGAAAACAGTAAAAAAAAAAAAAGTCGCTGTCACTAGAGGTCTGTGCTGGTTTTTAATTGTAACTGCCGGCTTTTTTTTTCCTTCACTGCAGCTCAGAGAATCCGCATTCACTCCCCCAACCCCCCCCCCCCCCGGATAAAAGAAACAAAGTTTCCTTTTAGTTTCCTGAGATAAAAGAAACAAAGTTTCCTGAGATAAAAGAAACAAAGTTTCCTGAGATAAAAGAAACAAAGTTTCCTGAGATAAAAGAAACAAAGTTTCCTGAGATAAAAGAAACAAAGTTTCCTTTTACTTTCCTGAGATAAAAGAAACAAAGTTTCCTTTTACTATCCCTCGATAAAAGAAACAAAGTTTCCTTTTACTATCCCTCGATAAAAGAAACAAAGTTTCCTTTTACTTTCCTGAGATAAAAGAAACAAAGTTTCCTTTTAGTTTCCTGAGATAAAAGAAACAAAGTTTCCTGAGATAAAGTTTCCTGAGATAAAAGAAACAAAGTTTCCTGAGATAAAAGAAACAAAGTTTCCTTTTACTTTCCTGAGATAAAAGAAACAAAGTTTCCTTTTACTTTCCTGAGATAAAAGAAACAAAGTTTCCTTTTACTTTCCTGAGATAAAAGAAACAAAGTTTCCTTTTACTATCCCTCGATAAAAGAAACAAAGTTTCCTTTTACTTTCCTGAGATAAAAGAAACAAAGTTTCCTTTAGCTCCGGGGAAAGTGACAGCTAATTCTGTGAGCTATAGTGTAGAAAAAAAAAAAAGCTGGCAATTGCATTTAAAAATCGTCACCGACATACACTTCGTATTGTAAAAAAAAAAACGTAAACCGAAAATTACGCTAACCGAGGCGTCCGTAAACTGAGCTCCGCCGGTATATTTTGGCCTAAAATTAGGAAGAAATTTGTTTTTTTTTGGATACGTTTTATAACAGAAAGTAGAAAATATCTTTTTTTTTTTTTTTTTTAAATTCAATATTTTCGGTCTTTTTTCGTGTTTGTAATAAAAAATGAAAAGAACCCCAACGGGGGTCAAATACCACCAAAAAGAAATCTCTATTTCTGTGAAAAAAAATGCCATAAGTTCCTTTTGGGAAGTGTTGCATGACCGTGCAATTACTAGGTAAAGTAGCGCAGTGCTGTATAGCAAAAACTGTGATGGGTCCATCCGGCACCCAGGACCGGGACGGGTCCATCCGGCACCCATGACCGTGACGGGTCCATCCGGCACCCATGACCGTGACGGGTCCATCCGGCACCCATGACCGGGACGGGTCCATCCGGCACCCAGGACCGTGACGGGTCCATCCGGCACCCATGACCGGGACGGGTCCATCCGGCACCCATGACCGGGACGGGTCCATCCGGCACCCATGACCGGGACGGGTCCATCCGGCACCCATGACCGTGACGGGTCCATCCGGCACCCATGACCGTGACGGGTCCATCCGGCACCCATGACCGTGACGGGTCCATCCGGCACCCATGACCGTGACGGGTCCATCCGGCACCCATGACCGTGACGGGTCCATCCGGCACCCATGACCGTGACGGGTCCATCCGGCACCCAGGACCGTGACGGGTCCATCCGGCACCCAGGACCGTGACGGGTCCATCCGGCACCCAGGACCGTGGACGGGTCCATCCGGCACCCATGACCGTGACGGGTCCATCCGGCACCCATGACCGTGACGGGTCCATCCGGCACCCATGACCGTGACGGGTCCATCCGGCACCCATGACCGTGACGGGTCCATCCGGCACCCATGACCGTGACGGGTCCATCCGGCACCCATGACCGTGACGGGTCCATCCGGCACCCATGACCGTGACGGGTCCATCCGGCACCCAGGACCGTGACGGGTCCATCCGGCACCCAGGACCGTGACGGGTCCATCCGGCACCCAGGACCGTGACGGGTCCATCCGGCACCCAGGACCGGGACGGGTCCATCCGGCACCCATGACCGTGACGGGTCCATCCGGCACCCATGACCGTGACGGGTCCATCCGGCACCCATGACCGTGACGGGTCCATCCGGCACCCATGACCGTGACGGGTCCATCCGGCACCCAGGACCGGGACGGGTCCATCCGGCACCCATGACCGTGACGGGTCCATCCGGCACCCATGACCGCGACGGGTCCATCCGGCACCCAGGACCGCGACGGGTCCATCCGGCACCCAGGACCGCGACGGGTCCATCCGGCACCCAGGACCGCGACGGGTCCATCCGGCACCCAGGACCGCGACGGGTCCATCCGGCACCCAGGACCGCGACGGGTCCATCCGGCACCCAGGACCGCGACGGGTCCATCCGGCACCCAGGACCGCGACGGGTCCATCCGGCACCCAGGACTGGGACGGGTCCATCCAGTACTGGGACGGGTCCATCCGGCACCCATGACTGGTCCATCCAGGACCAGGATGAGTCCATCCAGCACCCATGACTGTGACGGGTCCATTCGGCATCCAGGATCGGGACGGTCCATCCAGCACCCATGGCATGAATATGGAGCTGTGCCCCCCCCCTCACTACAATGTCCATTCTCTGCCCCCCTCGCTCTGCTGTGCCACCGCCAAGACAAGATGACACGGTTCCTACTGAACACAGAATTGGTCCTGATCCTTAAAGTGGTTGTAAACCCTCCATATCCCCAGCGCAGTGACCGGCCTCAGGTGACACACAGGAAACAATTCCTCTTACATAAGTTGTACCTGTTTATCTGCAGCCATTTGTCCTGAGCAGCCTTGTAAAACTCAGAGATAATGAGGATTCTTCACAGACTCACAAACTAGGGGGAGGAGCACTGAGAGCTGATTGGAGGGAAGGGAAACACCCCTTTACAAAGGAACAGAGCTGAGGCTGTCAATCACAGGCTGTCACCTTTTTATCTCTTGGTGTCAGGAAAACTTGTCAGAAGTGATTCATGCAGATAGCAGAGGAAGGAGGCAGCAGACAGAAATAACACTTGGTGCTCTGGATTGAGGCAAGTACACACTATAGAGGGATGTGCTTTTCAGATTTCTGTTTGTCGGATTAGATGTTCCCTTTACCTTCTTGTGAGTGATTTTACTTATGTGCAACAAACGGAGCTTTTATATCGACACTTAGAGGCGCCCTCTCTTTCTATTCGTCAGATTTCCTGCCTGAGGTTCACAACCACTTTAATCACTCAGTGAGTGTACAGAATCGGTGCCCTTCTCACAGCAGGTGGGATGGTGCCAAGATGGATGGTGCCAAAATGGATGGTGCCAAGATGGATGGTGCAAGATGGATGGTGCAAGATGGATGGTGCAAGATGGATGGTGCCAAGATGGATGGTGCCAAGATGGATGGTGCAAGATGGATGGTGCCAAGATGGATGGTGCAAGATGGATGGTGCCAAGATGGATGGTGCAAGTTGGATGGTGCCAAGATGGATGGTGCAAGATGGATGGTGCCAAGATGGATGGTGCCAAGATGGATGGTGCAAGATGGATGGTGCCAAGATGGATGGTGCCAAGATGGGTGGTGCCAAGATGGATGGTGCAAGATGGATGGTGCCAAGATGGATGGTGCAAGATGCATGGTGCCAAGATGGATGGTGCAAGATGGATGGTGCCAAGATGGATGGTGCAAGTTGGATGGTGCAAGATGGATGGTGCCAAGATGGATGGTGCCAAGATGGATGGTGCAAGATGGATGGTGCCAAGATGGATGGTGTCAAGATGGATGGTGCCAAGATGGATGGTGCCAAGATGGATGGTGCCAAGATGGATGGTGCCAAGATGGATGGTGCAAGATGGATGGTGCAAGATGGATGGTGCAAGATGGATGGTGCCAAGATGGATGGTGCCAAGATGGATGGTGCCAAGATGGATGGTGCCAAGATGGATGGTGCAAGATGGATGGTGCCAAGATGGATGGTGCAAGATGGATGGTGCCAAGATGGATGGTGCCAAGATGGATGGTGCCAAGATGGATGGTGCAAGATGGATGGTGCAAGATGGATGGTGCCAAGATGGATGGTGCCAAGATGGATGGTGCAAGATGGATGGTGCCAAGATGGATGGTGCCAAGATGGATGGTGCCAAGATGGATGGTGCAAGATGGATGGTGCCAAGATGGATGGTGCCAAGATGCATGGTGCCAAGATGCATGGTGCAAGATGCATGGTGCAAGATGGATGGTGCCAAGATGGATGGTGCCAAGATGGATGGTGCCAAGATGGATGGTGCAAGATGCATGGAGCAAGATGGATGGTGCCAAGATGGATGGTGCAAGATGCATGGTGCAAGATGGATGGTGCAAGATGGATGGTGCCAAGATGCATGGTGCAAGATGGATGGTGCCAAGATGCATGATGCAAGATGGATGGTGCCAAGATGGATGGTGCCAAGATGGATGGTGCCAAGATGGATGGTGCCAAGTTGGATGGTGCAAGATGGATGGTGCAAGATGGATGGTGCCAAGATGCATGGTGCCAAGATGCATGGTGCCAAGATGGATGGTGCAAGATGGATGGTGCAAGATGGATGGTGCCAAGATGCATGGTGCAAGATGGATGGTGCCAAGATGCATGGTGCAAGATGGATGGTGCCAAGATGGATGGTGCAAGATGGATGGTGCCATCATAGTAGACCTTCACTAGACCAGCATGTCCTCGTCACCCAGGCAGGAGCGATATTTATCTGTTGCTCACAGAAAGCGATGTTTCGAGGTCAGTGAGGACAACCACTGTTTTATTAAATCCACGGAGTTGCAAAAAAACCCTAAAACCCGTAAGTGAACAAAAACCGTGCAAGTGCTGAACGCCAACTCAAAAATGTGCACCTAGGGGGTGCTTCTGTCCACCTCTCGAAGGGATAGGACCTCTACCCTGATCCCCCGGGCTGCGAGGTTCCTGACTGGGACAAAGAGTTTCCAGCATGGTCCACCTAGCCAAAAGGCCTGGCGGACCCCTTTCCTTGCGGCTAGCCGAAGCCAACCACCAAGTACTAGGTCAGGGAGCTCTCCCGAAGAGTGACACCACCCCAGGTACAGGGGAGGAAGGAACCCAATGGCCACAAATCCTCCCTCTAGACATCAGGGCAGGCCTGAGGACCCACATCGTCCATCCAAGTGAGAAAAAAACGCACAAAAGTAAAAGGTGAGGAAAAATAAATAAGTGGCCGTACAACTGGGCCCTCGCTGGGCCCTGAGGCCCGCAGCAAAAACATTGCCCTGGACTTGGCCTAAAGGCCTGGCCCTAAAAGGCGCAGTGCAGACAAAGTGTTTGGAACTGTGACCATGTGCACTTTTCACACGTGGTATCCCATCCCTATGTGCTACTAAGAGCACCCCTGAGGCGACCACTCCCAGGGGGCACTGCTCCAAGGACTCTGCCTCCCCGACCCCAGGCCAGAAAAGTTAGACCCGTTCGAATCGGGAAGAACTGGGCCCCTCCGGTTTTCCCAGGGGAATTGCTCCCGGGCCCCAACAGCCTGTGGGTGCCTCGGTTTCTCTTCCAGCCAGTACTAGCCTTCAGAGCCCCCGTCATACCAGCAGGGGTACTATACAGTCAAGTCATCCTCGCCTGAAGGCAACAATGATGGTGGAGCGCCCCCACTGGACACCAATAAGAACAGATACTACACTTCATCTTAACCAAAAGGCCGAGAAGCGACAACCGCTACTCCTGAGGAAGAGGTCCTCAAACTCAATGTGTCAAGTAGAGGACACCTGAACCCCCTGGATCCAACACCATCTCTCTAATGACTTTATTTGCCCATTGCTGGCCCTGTGATATATCCCAATCTGGTGACATTTCATACCAACAGGACCGTGGTCTGCACAATTGGAGGGACTTTGACAAGGACTGAATGATAATGTCTAGATGACTGGGTTGGAGCAACTCCAAAACTGCAGCTCTTGTGGGATGTTCCCAGTCTGCAGTGGTAAGGAGGGGAGAGAAGGGTGGTGCTTATTGATAGAGGTGGGGAGGAAGGCTCATTGAAGGAGGTCGGAGTGGGGGCTGGGGAAGGCTCATTGAAGGAGGTGAGGGAGGGAAGGCTCATTGATGGAGGTGGGAAAGAAAGGCTCATTGATGGAAGTGGGGGGGAGGGAAGGCTCATTGATGGAGGTGGGGAGGGAAGGCTCATTGATGGAGGTGGGGGGAGGGAAGGCTCATTGATGGAGGTGGGGGGAGGGAAGGCTCATTGATGGAGGTGGGGGGAGGGAAGGCTCATTGATGGAAGTGTGGGGGAGGGAAGGCTCATTGATGGAAGTGTGGGGGAGCGAAGGCTCATTGATGGAGGTGGGGGGGAGGGAAGGCTCATTGATGGAAGTAGGGGGGAGGGAAGGCTCATTGATGGAGGTTGGGGGGAGGGAAGGCTCATTGATGGAAGTAGGGGGGAGGGAAGGCTCATTGATGGAAGTAGGGGGGAGGGAAGGCTCATTGATGGAAGTAGGGGGGAGGGAAGGCTCATTGATGGAGGTGGGGGAGGGAAGGCTCATTGATGGAGGTGGGGGAAGGAAGGCTCATTGATGGAGGTGGGGGAAGGAAGGCCCATTGATGGAGGTGGGGAAGGAAGGCTCATTGATGGAGGTGGGGGGGAGGGAAGGCTCATTGATGGAGGTGGGGGGGGGAGGGAAGGCTCATTGATGGAGGTGGGGGAGGGAGGGAAGGCTCATTGATGGAGGTGGGGGAGGGAAGGCTCATTGATGGAGGTGGGGAGGGAAGGCTCATTGATGGAGGTGGGGAGGGAAGGCTCATTGATGGAGGTGGGGGGGAGGCTGGCCTGTGTAGTCTGATCCAATAGAAGAGCTACTGGAGCTCAGACTGCAGGAAAAGGTAATGCCGGTTCTGATAGGAAGGTGTCAGAACACACAGAGCAACGCAGTTTGCTGTGTATGGGGCTGTGTAGCTGCAGAGCGGTCAGGGTGGCCATGCTGACTCGTGTCCACAGCCAAAGGTGCCTACAATGGGCACGTGAGCATCAGAACAGGACCACGGAAACGGAAAAAAGTGGCTTAGTCTGGTGAATCCAAGAATGGTCCGAAGAACACAGTTTGAGGTGTTGACTTGGCCTCCCAATTCTTCCTATATCAATCAAGCATCCGTGGGATGTGCTGGAAAAACAAGTCCAATCCATGGAGGCCCCGCCTCTCAGTTTACAGGGCTTAAAGGATCTGCTACTGATGGCTCGGTGCCGATACCACAGCGAACCTTCCGAGGAACCAGTAACCTGCTTGTTCTCTTCATCCCAAATCCATGGGGTCCATTGTGTGGTGCACATTGGGGTCTGCTGGGGGACGGTCCCTATGGTGGCAATGTACAGGACCCTCCAATGCTCTGCTGTATTTAATAGAATGTATTCAAACTGCCCCCCCCCCCCCCGCATGTTACGTCCTCTCAGTGCTGCAACCTCGCTCCCACTCAGCGACCCTCCGCTCCACCGACGTACCGCGCACTGACACAGCCAGTCCTGTTGCTTAGCACGGTTACCTGGGACACAGGACCATCACACCATGTGACCGATTACCGAGGAGGGGGGCTGTGATCGTGGGCGACCAAAAGGGGCTTAGTGTTACCATGGCTACCAGGAGAATTAGGAACCTGGAGGAATTACACAGTGCGAGGTCTGCAGGATAGGAACAGATACCGAGAATTCCACCCGGCATCTGGGACAAGAGATACCGAGAATTCCACCCGGCATCCGGGACAGGAGATACTGAGAATTCCACCCGGCATCCGGGACAGGAGATACCGAGAATTCCACCCGGCATCCGGGACAGGAGATACCGAGAATGACACCCGGCATCCAGGACAGGAGAAGTGGGACTGTGCAGAGTCCATACATACAGAATGGGGACAGATACCGAGAATGACACCCGGCATCCGGGAAAGGAGAAGTGGGACTGTGCAGAGTCCATACATACAGAATGGGGACAGATACCGAGAATGACACCCGGCATCCGGGACAGGAGAAGTGGGACTGTGCAGAGTCCATACATACAGAATAGGGACAGATACCGAGAATGACACCCGGCATCCGGGACAGGAGAAGTGGGACTGTGCAGAGTCCATACATACAGAATAGGGACAGATACCGAGAATGACACCCGGCATCCGGGACAGGAGAAGTGGGACTGTGCAGAGTCCATACATACAGAATAGGAGGAGATACCGAGAATGACACCCGGCATCCGGGACAGGAGAAGTGGGACTGTGCAGAGTCCATACATACAGAATGGGGACAGATACCGAGAATGACACCCGGCATCCGGGACAGGAGAAGTGGGACTGTGCAGAGTCCATACATACAGAATAGGAGGAGATACCGAGAATGACACCCGGCATCCGGGACAGGAGAAGTGGGACTGTGCAGAGTCCATACATACAGAATAGGAGGAGATACCGAGAATGACACCCGGCATCCGGGACAGGAGAAGTGGGACTGTGCAGAGTCCATACATACAGAATAGGAGGAGATACCGAGAATGACACCCGGCATCCGGGACAGGAGAAGTGGGACTGTGCAGAGTCCATACATACAGAATGGGGACAGATACCGAGAATGACACCCGGCATCCGGGACAGGAGAAGTGGGACTGTGCAGAGTCCATACATACAGAAGGATTTCTCGGCTCGGATTGGATTTCCATGATTCCTGTGAATTGCTGTTTCTGGGGAATATGAGAATTGATGCAAATCACATACAGTTGTGGCCAAAATTATTCAACCCCCACTGAAATTGAGTGTTTTGGCCAGTTTGACATTGCTTTTGATCATTCAGTCATCTTGCTTACATTTACATTAAAGAGGCACTTGTAGGTCAGACAAATATAACATAACAGTTATAATGAAATAACCACAAATGTCTTTTCTGTGCTCACAGCATTATCAGTTTTATTCAACCCCCAAGTGACATTCAATCTTAGTACTTAGTACAGCATCCTTTTACAGTTATAACAGCTTTTAAACGTGAAGCATAGCTTGACACAAGTGTCTTGCAGCGATCTACGGGTATCTTCGCCCATTCTTCATGGGCAAAGGCCTCCAGTTCAGTCACATTCTTAGGCTTGCGCACTGCAACTGCTTTCTTTAAGTCCCACCAGAGGTTCTCAATCGGATTTAAGTCTGGTGACTGCGATGGCCACTCCAAAATGTTCCAGCCTTTCCTCTGCAACCATGCTCTAGTGGACTTGGAGGTATGCTTGGGATCATTGTCCTGTTGAAAGGTCCAACGTCTCCCAAGCCTCAGGTGTGTGACGGACTGCATCACGTTTCCATCCAATATCTCCTGGTACTGAAGAGAATTCATGGTACCTTGCACACGCTGAAGCTTCCCTGTACCTGCAGAAGCAAAACAGCCCCAAAGCATGATTGACCCTCCACCATGCTTCACAGTAGGCAAGGTGTTCTTTTCATCATAGGCCTTGTTCTTCCTCCTCCAAACATAGCGTTGATCCATGGGCCCAAACAGTTCTAATTTTGTTTCATCAGTCCACAGAACACTATCCCACAACTTTTGTGGTTTGTCCACATGGCTTTTGGCATACTGCAGTCGACTCTTCTTATTCTTTGGAGACAGCAAGGGGGTACGCCTGGGAGTTCTGGCACGGAGGCCTTCATTACGCAGTGTGCGTCTTATTGTCTGGGCTGAAACTTCTGTACCCACATCTGACAAATCTTTTCTCAGTTCCTCAGCAGTCACACGGGGACTTCTCTCCACTCTACGCTTCAGGTAGCGCACAGCAGTCGAAGTCAGCATCTTCTTTCTGCCACGACCAGGTAGCGTTTCAACAGTGCCCTTTGCCTTGAATTTGCGAATGATGCTTCCTAAGGTGTCTCTTGGTATGTTTAACATCTTTGCAATCTTCTTATAGCCATTGCCCTTCCTGTGAAGAGAAATCACCTCTTCTCTTGTCTTCCTGGACCATTCTCTTGCCTTCACCATGTTTGTAACCACACCAGTAAATGTCTAGAAGGAGCTGAGTATCACAGTCATTTTAAAGCTGCCTAATTGGTGCTTATTATGCTTGATTGCTGCTCGGTGACATCCACAGGTGTTTTCAATACCTGATGGAAAGCACCTGTATGAACCTCTGTTCTTCAGAGTGGTAGTCTTTAAGGGGTTGAATAATTGTGGCAATGAAGAAACCACATAAGAACCATTTACTACTGTATTACATAAACAATTGATGTCATTTTAGTTGCATTTGGGTAGTTACAACGTCCTTGTAGGATTTGATTCTGAATACAATTCCAAATGTACACTATAGTCCCTAAACCCCTTTACAGCATTGGGGGTTGAATAATTTTGGCCACAACTGTACAAAGCAGGAGGAGCGCGGTGCCGGCCGCTCGGAACGCAGAGCTGACATTCTAGGTGGTCACATGATATCTCCATCCAAATCTCATCATTTGTATATTCAAAGCTCTGTGAAATCTGAAGATTGTGGACTCCGGAGCTGTGACTCGGGGATTTGCGGGGCCCTCTGAAGAGTGATCTGCATCCACCTGATGTGACCCTTTACAGCTGCACCACCCCAAGCATGTGCATTGTGCCGCTGTCTGTCAGTGGCCGTCTCTCGATAGCAGGGGCGGACTGACAACTCATGGGGCCCCCGGGCAATAAAGAATCATGGGGCCCCTGTGTCCTTGTCCAAACTCAAAAAAGCCTATGAAAAAGCTACCAGGGGCATCTCATGGGGCCCCCTACTGATCCCGGGCCCCCGGGCAGTGCCCGAGTTTCCAAATGGTCAGTCTGCCCCTGCTCGATGGCCATCTGTCGGTGGCTGTTCATCGGTCGCTGTCTCTTGGTGGCCATCTGTCGGTGGCCGTCTCTCGGTCGTTGTCTCTTGGTAGCTGTCCGTCAGTGGCTGTCTCTTGGTGGCCACCTGTCGGTCGCTGTCCATCGGTGGCCCTCTCTCGGTCGTTGTCTCTCTATTGGTGGCCCTCTCTCGGTCGTTGTCTCTCCATTGGTGGCCCTCTCTTGGTCGTTGTCTCTCCATCAATGGCCCTCTCTCGGTCGTTGTCTCTCGGTGGCTGTCTCTCAATGGCTGTCTCTTAGTCGTTGTCTGACGTTGGCTGTTTCTCGGTGGCTGTCTCTCGGTGGCCATCTCTCGGTGGCCGCCTGTCGGTCGCTGTCTCTCGGTGGCCGCCTGTCGGTCGCTGTCTCTTGGTGGCTGTCTGTCGGTGACTGTCTCTCGGTCGCCGTTTCTCTGTAACTGTCTCTCAGTCGCTGTCTCTCATTGGCCGTCTCTCGATCACTGTCTCTCAGTCGCTGTCTCTCAGTGGCCGTCTCTCAGTGGCCGTCTCTCGGTCGCCATCTCTCGGTGGCTGTCTCTCGATCCATGTCTCTCGGTCGCCATCTCTCGATCCATGTCTCTCGGTCGCCATCTCTCAGTGGCCGTCTCTCGGTCGCCATCTCTCGGTCGCCGTCTCTCCGTGGTTGTCTCTCGGTGGCTGTCTCTCAGTGGCCGTCTCTTGATCCATGTCTCTCGATGGCTGTCTCTCGATCCCTGTCTCTCGGTGGCCATCTTTCGATCCCTGTCTCTTGGTGGCCATCTCTTGATTCCTATCTCTCGATCCCTGTCTCTCAGTCGCTATCTCTCAGTGGCCGTCTCTCGGTGGCTGTCTCTCAGTCGCTGTCTCTCGGTGGCTGTCTCTCGGTTGCCGTCTATCAGTCGCCGTCTCTCGATCCCTGTCTCTCAGTGGCCGTCTCTCGATCCCTGTCTCTCGATGGCCGTCTCTCGATCTCTGTCTCTCGGTGGCCATCTCTTGGTGGCTGTCAGTGGCCGTCTCTTGATCTCTGTCTCTCGGTGGCCGTCTCTCGATCCCTGTCTCTCGGTGTCCATCGCTCGATCCCTGTCTCTCGGTGGCCGTCTCTCGATCCCTGTCTATCGGTGGCCGTTTCTCGATCCCTGTCTCTCGGTGGCCGTCTCTCGATCCCTGTCTCTCGGTGGCCGTCTCTCGATCCCTGTCTCTCGGTGGCTGTCTCTCGATCCCTGTCTCTCGGTCACTGTCTCTCAGTGGCCATCTCTCGGTGGCTGTCTCTCGGTCGCCGTCTCTCAGTGGCCGTCTCTCGGTCCCTGTCTCTCAGTGGCCGTCTCTTGGTGGCTGTCTCTCGGTCGCTGTCTCTCAGTGGCCGTCTCTCGGTGGCTGTCTCTCGATCCCTGTCTCTCGGTGGCTGTCTCTCGATCCCTGTCTCTCGGTCGCTGTCTTTCAGTGGCCATCTCTCGGTGGCTGTCTCTCGGTTGCCGTCTCTCAGTGGCCGTCTCTCGGTCCCTGTCTCTCAGTGGCCGTCTCTCGGTGGCTGTCTCTTGGTCGCCGTCTCTCAGTGGCTGTCTCTTGATCCCTGTCTCTTGATCGCTGTCTCTCAGTCGCTGTCTCTCAGTGGCCGTCTCTCGGTCGCCATCTCTCAGTGGCCGTCTCTCGGTGGCTGTCTCTTGGTCGCCGTCTCTCAGTGGCTGTCTCTCGATCCATGTCTCTCGGTTGCCGTCTCTCGGTGGCTGTCTCTCGATCCCTGTCTCTCGGTGGCTGTCTCTCGGTCGCCGTCTCTCGATCCCTGTCTCTTGATCCCTGTCTCTCGGTGGCTGTCTCTCGATCCCTGTCTCTTGATCCCTGTCTCTCAGTCGCCGTCTCTCAGTGGCCGTCTCTCGGTGGCTGTCTCTCGGTTGCCGTCTCTCAGTGGCCGTCTCTCGGTGGCTGTCTCTTGGTCGCCGTCTCTCAGTGGCTGTCTCTTGATCCCTGTCTCTTGATCCCTGTCTCTCAGTCGCTGTCTCTCAGCGGCCATCTCTCGGTCGCCGTCTCTCAGTGGCTGTCTCTTGATCCCTGTCTCTTGATCCCTGTCTCTCAGTCGCCGTCTCTCAGTGGCCGTCTCTCGATCCCTGTCTCTCGGTCGCCGTCTCTCGGTGGCTGTCTCTCGATCCCTGTCTCTTGATCGCTGTCTCTCAGTGGCCGTCTCTCGGTGGCTGTCTCTCGGTCGCCGTCTCTCAGTGGCCGTCTCTCGGTGGCTGTCTCTTGATCCCTGTCTCTCAGTGGCTGTCTCTCAGTGGCCATCTCTCGGTGGCCGTCTCTTGATCCCTGTCTCTCAGTCGCTGTCTCTCAGTGGCCGTCTCTCGGTGGCTGTCTCTCGGTCGCCGTCTCTCAGTGGCTGTCTCTCGGTGGCTGTCTCTCGGTGGCTGTCTCTCGGTGGCTGTCTCTCGGTGGCTGTCTCTCGGTGGCTGTCTCTCGGTCGCCGTCTCTCAGTGGCCGTCTCTCGGTGGCTGTCTCTTGATCCCTGTCTCTCAGTCGCTGTCTCTCAGTGGCCGTCTCTCGGTGGCTGTCTCTTGATCCCTGTCTCTCGGTGGCCGTCTCTCGGTCGCCGTCTCTCGGTGGCCGTCTCTCGGTGGCTGTCTCTTGATCCCTGTCTCTCAGTGGCCGTCTCTCGGTGGCTGTCTCTCGGTCGCCGTCTCTCAGTGGCCGTCTCTCGGTGGCTGTCTCTTGATCCCTGTCTCTCAGTGGCCGTCTCTCGGTGGCCGTCTCTGGGCCGCTTGTTTGAACAGTACAAAGGCTGGACGTGGATGGTGGTGTTCTGTAGACAATCAGGGCAGGGAACTACCTCCATTATATGGTAATGCAGCCGCTGAAGCGATTCGGCGATTTTCTTCCCTTCATATAACTGCCAGGATGTCCCGTGACTCCGGAACGTGTCCTGTAGTAAACATGTACGGCGGGATCCCATCTGCACGCTGCAGTAGACGGAAAGGTGCGGCCAGTAACACACCTCCTGTATTAGAGTGCCCCCCCACTCTGGAGGAAGGACCACAGAGGGTGCCTCTGGACAGCAACACTGTCAGTCTTGGGGGAGGGGAGTGTTAGATGGACTAGCAGATTTAGATACACTAACAAATTGAAGCCAGACTCCAGCTCACACTTTATAAGCAGTTACAGCGACAGTTTTTCTTTTGGGGGGTAAAGGTTTTACATCAATAAATAAAGCTGATCATTGTAAGCACCCCGGGTCTGTCTCATCACTCTTAACGAATACATTTACAGGACAGCTTGTTCTTTTGAAAAACAACAGACTTATGCAGGCCATAGACGGGTTGAAAATCGACCGATTTTTCTGCCGAAAAAAAAAATTGACCGATTTTTTGCACCGTTAGTGGGTTAATTGGTCGGCCGTTTTTCAGGATTTTGGCACATTTTTTTTATTGGTCAAGTTGGAAAAAAATCGGCCGATTTTGCCGATCGGTCAATTTTCCCGGCAATGATGGGCAAATCGGACGATCTGCCCAGAAGAAAAAGAAGAAGAAGAAAAAGAAGAATTCCAGTCCGCTATTACAGTTGTATATTTGACATGAAGAAGTCTTGCGGTTGCAACAATGTATCCATTTGTATCCAAATAAAACCATCTGTAGCCGAAATGGATACAAATGGATACATTGTTGCAACCGCAAGACTTCTTCATGTCAAGTATAATAGCGGAGCTCTCTGCAGGGACAGAAGTAATTAAATGCCGGCCGTAGACGGGACGAAAGTCGCCCGATTTTTTTTTTTTTACCGTTGGTGGTAACGTCGGCCTATTGAACGACCAATTTTTTTTTTTTAAAAACAGCCGGTTTTCGACCCGTCTATGTCCTCATTACTGGCCAGATCACCAGGTGAAAATAAATGGGGGAAAAAGCCTAAAAAAGATAAAAACGAATGTGGCCGAAGAATTGGTGAGCTGCAGTATAGGAAATATTTGCCTTTGGGTTTATACCATTACAACACACACACCATAGTGGAATGTATGGGGGTGATGGGGCCCTATGAGACCGGTGTGGTGCATCTACATGGGGCCCCTATGAGACCGGTGTGGTGCATCTACATGGGGCCCCTGAGGGTCCCATCTTAGTCAAAAGGTGCCTGCAAAGTGTCACCAGCTGACAATGGCACAGGGAGAGATCATAATTAGGGGCGGACTGACCAGTTGGAAACTTGGGCACTGCCCGAGGGCCCGGGGTCAGTAGGGGACCCCATGAGATGCCCCTGGTACCTTTTTCATAGGCTTTTTTGAGTTTGGGCAAGGACACAGGGGCCCCATGATCCCCTATTGCCCGGGGGCCCCATGAGTTGTTAGTCCACCCCTGATCATAATGCATACGGGCAGCACAGTGGCTGAGTGGTTTGCACTTCCACCTAGCAGTACTCGGGTCGTCGGTTCAAATCCCAATCATGGTACCACCTGCCTGGAGTTTGCATGTTCTCCCTGTGCCTGCGTGGGTTTCCTCCCACACTCCAAAGACATGCTGGGAGGTTAATTGGCTCCTGTCTAAATTGTCCCTAGTATGTGTATGTATGAATGTGAGTTAGGGACCTTAGACTGTACGCTCCTCGGGGGCGGGGCCTGATGTGAATGTACAATATGTATGTAAAGCGCTGCGTTCATTGAAGGCGATATATAAGTACCTGAAATAAATAAATCCCCCCGCCTCTGCAGCTCAAACAAGCAGTAATGTATCAGCGAAGTATCACTGGGGGAGATTTAGGCTCCATTCACAGTAGGGCGTTTCAAATTGCGGATGGAATCGCCACAATTCTGCCTGCGATTTGAAAACGCGTATTCGTGGATTCGGGTGCCATTCATTTCAATGGCACGTGATAATGTGCGGAGTTTTTCCAGACAAATGCACCGTGATCACGCAAAACAACATCGCGGGACGTGCGATGCCCAAAAAAGGTTCCAGAACTGATTTTGGGTGTCATGCGCCCCATGATTTTATTTGCGCAATTGCAAGGCTTTTGTTGGGTGGGAAAATGCTGTGATCGCGGCCAGGGGCGGACTGACCATTTGGAAACTTGGGCACTGCCCGAGGGCCCGGGGGCAGTAGGGGGCCCCATGAGAGGCCCCTGGTACCTTTTTCATAGGCTTTTTTGAGTTTGGGCAAGGACACAGGGGCCCCAAGATCCCCTATTGCTCGGGGGCCACATGAGTTGTCGGTCCGCCCCTGATCGCGGCAACCCCCAACCCCCCCCCCCCCCCCCGTGTTATCAGGTTCCATTGAAATGAACGGCACCGGAACACACAGATCCGCATTTTCACAGTGCGTTTTCAAATCGCAGGCAGAATGGTGGCAATTCCACCCACAATTTGAAATGCCCTAGTGTGAACGGAGCCTTATGGAGGCCACAGACGGTTCGTTTATCAGTCGATTTTTCGTCCGAAAGAATAATCAGCCGATTTTCGCACTGTTAGTGGGGCGATGGCATCGGCCGATTTTCACGGTTCCTCCTCATTTCTTTTATCGGTCATGCTGGAAAATTTGCGAAAAACGGACGATTTTCGCAATCATTGGTAACGACTGAACGACCAAAGTTTTGTTTTTCGGATGAAAAATTGGCCGATAAAGGAGCCGTCTATGGCCTGCATTACTGAAACTGGAGCAGTCAGAATATGGTGCAGCTCTGCGTAACAACCAATCAGGTTGTTGTCACCCTATACCAGGAAGTACCTGAACTAGGACCTTCATGGCAGGATCACCAGGAATGACAAGGCAGGAGGCAGGGACAGGTTGTTGTCATCCTATACCAGGAAGTGCCTGAACTAGGACCTTTTATGGAGGGATCACCATAAACCACCACAGGAGCATAGATAGGAGATAGGGACAGAGCGTTGTCACCCTAGAACAGGAAGTTTCTGAACAAGGACCCTTATGGCAGGATCAACACAGATTATTTTAATGAAAGCTGCAGAAATGAAGAGATTGAAAATGACTTTTAGAAAGACATGATGATGCCTTGGCTTGTATAAGATGTTCCAGCGTGACAACACAGGAGCACAATTGTGGGAGCAGGGACAGTGTTGTCACCCTATAACAGGAAGTGACAGAACTAGGGCCTTTATGGTGGGATCACCAAGGATGACAACTCAGGAGCACGATTATGACACAGGGACAGGGTGTTGTCACCCTATACCAGGAAGCACCTGAACAAGGACTTCCATGGTGGGATCACCAGGGATTATTTTAATAAGGACAACAAATGACCCGACGAAGTCTTGTATAAGATTGGGGTGATGAAAGATCGGGTCGTTTCAGGACGATGATATTGTGACCCGTCAGGATGGAAATGTCTGCCTTGGGGGTCCAGTATTTTAGAGCAGGAATGGTCCTTTTATTTCTTATTCCAGGTATAATATTTCTTGTGAGTTTGCAGGTGTGTGTTGTGCGGTCCGGGGCCCCATGGGGCCACACTGCCGCCACTAATAGTACATGAACCTACAAGATTAGCGGGCTGCGTCCCCACTCACGTTTTAGTATCACCATCGCTGACATCATAAGCAGCTCGGCGGATTAATCCCGGGACTGAAATGGAGCGTCAGCTGATGCCGGCCGCCTGATGTGTTCTGCCCCTGACTTAAAGGAGAACTCCGATAAATGTATCGTTTTCAGGACACAATACCCACCTCAACCAATCAGAGGACACAATACCCACCTCAACCAATCAGAGGACACAATACCCACCTCAACCAATCAGAGGACACAATACCCACCTCGCCCAATCAGAGGACACAATACCCACCTCGCCCAATCAGAGGACACAATACCCACCTCGCCCAATCAGAGGACACAATACCCACCTCGCCCAATCAGAGGACACAATACCCACCTCGCCCAATCAGAGGACACAATACCCACCTTGCCCAATCAGAGGACACAATACCCACCTCGCCCAATCATAGGACACAATACCCACCTCGCCCAATCAGAGGACACAATACCCACCTCGCCCAATCAGAGGACACAATACCCACCTCAACCAATCAGAGGACACAATACCCACCTCAACCAATCAGAGGACACAATACCCACCTCGCCCAATCAGAGGACACAATACCCACCTCCACCAATCAGAGGACACAATACCCACTTCACCCAATCAGAGGACATAATACCCACCTCCACCAATCAGAGGACACAATACCCACCTCAACCAATTAGAGACACAATACCCACCTCGCCCAATCAGAGGACACAATACCCACCTCAAAAAATCCGAGGACACAATACCCACCTCACCCAATCAGAGGACACAATACCCACCTCGCCCAATCAGAGGACACAATACCCACCTCGCCCAATCAGAGGACACAATACCCACCTCAACCAATCAGAGGACACAATACCCACCTCGCCCAATCAGAGGACACAATACCCACCTCGCCCAATCAGAGGACACAATACCCACCTCAACCAATCAGAGGACACAATACCCACCTCAACCAATCAGAGGACACAATACCCACTTCACCCAATCAGAGGACACAATACCCACTTCACCCAATCAGAGGACACAATACCCACTTCGCCCAATCAGAGGACACAATACCCACTTCACCCAATCAGAGGACACAATACCCACTTCGCCCAATCAGAGGACACAATACCCACCTCGCCCAATCAGAGGACACAATACCCACGTCGCCCAATCAGAGGACACAATACCCACCTCAACCAATCAGAGGACACAATACCCACCTCAACCAATCAGAGACACACTACCCACTTCACCCAATCAGAGGACACAATACCCACCTCGCCCAATCAGAGGACACAATACCCACCTTGCCCAGTCAGAGGACACAATACCCATCTCAACCAATCAGAGGACACAATACCCACCTCAACCAATCAGAGGACACAATACCCACCACAACCAATCAGAGGACACAATACCCACCTTGCCCAGTCAGAGGACACAATACCCATCTCAACCAATCAGAGGACACAATACCCACCACAACCAATCAGAGACACAATACCCACCTCGCCCAATCATAGGATACAATACCCACCTTGCCCAGTCAGAGGACACAATATCCACCTCGCCCAATCAGAGGACACAATACCCAGCTTGCCCAGTCAGAGGACACAATACCCACCTCGCCCAATCATAGGATACAATACCCACCTTGCCCAGTCAGAGGACACAATACCCACCTCGCCCAATCATAGGATACAATACCCACCTTGCCCAGTCAGAGGACACAATACCCACCTCACCCAATCAAAGGACACAATACCCAGCTTGCCCAGTCAGAGGACACAATACCCACCTCGCCCAATCATATGATACAATACCCACCTTGCCCAGTCAGAGGACACAATACCCACCTCGTCCAATCATAGGATACAATACCCACCTCGCCCAATCAAAGGACACAATACCCAGCTTGCCCAGTCAGAGGACACAATACCCACCTCGCCCAATCAGAGGACACAATACCCACCTCACCCAATCAAAGGACACAATACCCACCTCAACCAATCAAAGGACACAATACCCACCTCAACCAATCAGAGGACACAATATCCACCTCAACCAATCAGAGGAAACTTTGCACTCCTTGAGAAAATACAAAGTGTTCCCTGAATGGCGCCTGTGATGGGCAAGTGGCCGCCTGTGTCCCCTATGCAGAAGGGCAGCCGCTGGAAGCCAATCCTATGGTTGCTATGGAGTTGTATTGTTCCCTGTACACCTGAAGGTCTCTGGTTGCTATGGAGTTGTATTGTTCCCTGTACACCTGAAGGTCTCTGGTTGCTATGGAGTTGTATTGTTCCCTGTACACCTGAAGGCCTATGGTTGCTATGGAGTTGTATTGTTCCCTGTACACCTGAAGGTCTCTGGTTGCTATGGAGTTGTATTGTTCCCTGTACACCTGAAGGCCTATGGTTGCTATGGAGATGTATTGCTCCCTGTACACCTGAAGGTCTCTGGTTGCTATGGAGTTGTATTGTTCCCTGTACACCTGAAGGTCTCTGGTTGCTATGGAGTTGTATTGTTCCCTGTACACCTGAAGGCCTATGGTTGCTATGGAGTTGTATTGTTCCCTGTACACCTGAAGGTCTCTGGTTGCTATGGAGTTGTATTGTTCCCTGTACACCTGAAGGCCTATGGTTGCTATGGAGATGTATTGTTCCCTGTACACCTGAAGGTCTCTGGTTGCTATGGAGTTGTATTGTTCTCTGTACACCTGAAGGCCTATGGTTGCTATGGAGTTGTATTGTTCCCTGTACACCTGAAGGTCTCTGGTTGCTATGGAGTTGTATTGTTCCCTGTACACCTGAAGGTCAGGGGCGGACTGACCATTTAGCCACTCGGGCACTGCCCGAGGGCTCAGGGTCAGTAGTGGGCCCCATGAGATGCCCCTGGTACCTTTCATTGACTTTTTCATAGGCTTTTTTGGGTGTGGGTGAGGACACGGGGGCCCCATAATCCCCTATTGCCCGGGTGCCCCATGAGTTGTCAGTCTGCCCCTGGTATTGTATGGTTGCTATGGAGATGTATTGTTCCCTGTACACCTGAAGGCCTATGGTTGCTATGGAGATGTATTGTTCCCTGTACACCTGAAGGCCTATGGTTGCTATGGAGATGTATTGTTCCCTGTACACCTGAAGGCCTCTGGTTGCTATGGAGATGTATTGTTCCCTGTACACCTGAAGGCCTATGGTTGCTATGGAGATGTATGGTTCCCTGTACACCTGAAGGGGTATGGTTGCTATGGAGATGTATTGTTCCCCGTACACCTGAAGGCCTCTGGTTGCTATGGAGATGTATTGTTCCCCGTACACCTGAAGGCCTCTGGTTGCTATGGAGATGTATTGTTCCCCGTACACCTGAAGGCCTATGGTTGCTATGGAGATGTATTGTTCCCCGTACACCTGAAGGCCTATGGTTGCTATGGAGATGTATGGTTCCCTGTACACCTGAAGGGGTATGGTTGCTATGGAGATGTATTGTTCCCCGTACACCTGAAGGCCTCTGGTTGCTATGGAGATGTATTGTTCCCCGTACACCTGAAGGCCTCTGGTTGCTATGGAGATGTATTGTTCCCCGTACACCTGAAGGCCTATGGTTGCTATGGAGATGTATTGTTCCCTGTACACCTGAAGGTCTCTGGAGATGTGCTGTGCTCTGTGGTTGCTATGGAGATGTACTGTGGTTGCTATGGTCTGTGACACACAGAGGGTCACACGTTCTGTCAGTCACGGCTGACTCCGCCCTCTTCCAGTATTGTCAGTTATAGAATAACCCCGCCCCCTCCCGGCTTGTCAGAAAGTGTCTTAGTACGCAGGCGCGGGGGGGGTGGAGCTCGGCGCCTGCGCAGCTAGGAGACGGGCGGCAAGGTAAGCGCGCCTGCGCGGACCGGCCCCGCCCTCCTCCACCCCCTCAGCTCCCCATTCACCTCAGCGACGGACGCGCATGCGCAGTGTCAGTGTCGGCGCCGAGCGTGTGTGTGAGGAGAGAGAGCGGGACACGGCGGAGACACGTCACCGGGACATCGGTCTACCGAGCCACACCGAGGGAGCCTCACCCCCACTCTCCTCCCCCCTCCTTCTCTCCCCGGGGCGGGCGATGCCGGGCCGGGACGGCCGCCGGGCTGTATGAGCGGGACACGGTGCGGCCAGCATGGTGCGGGAGACCAGGCACCTCTGGGTGGGGAACCTGCCTGAGAACGTCCGGGACGACAAGATCATCGAGCACTTCAAACGGTGAGAGGCGGTCCAGGGGGGTTATAGGGGGGGCACGGTATAGGGGGGGCGATATATGGGGGGACACGGTACAGGGGGGTGATATATGAGGGGGGGGACACGGCTCAGGGGGGTGATATATGGGGGGGGGACACGGTACAGGGGGGTGATATATGGGGGGGGGGACACGGCTCAGGGGGGTGATATATGGGGGGGGGACACGGTACAGGGGGGTGATATATGAGGGGACAATATATGTGGGGGGACACGGTACAGGGGGGGGGGCGATACATGGGGGGGACACGGAACAGGGGGGCGATACATGGGGGGACGCGGTACCGGGGGGGCGATACATGGGGGGACACGGTACAGGGGGGCGATACATGGGGGGGACACGGTACGGGGGGGTGATATATAGGGGGACACGGTACAGGGGGGCGATATATGGGGGGGACATGGTATAGGGGGGTCATTATGGGGTGGCGATATAGAGGGGACGCGGTATAGGGGGGAAATATATGTGGGTGGGACATAGTATAGGGGCCCTATATGGGGGGACATGGTATAGGGGGGACATGGTATAGGGGGGTGATATGGAGGGGACACGGTATAGGGGGGGCGATATGGAGGAGACACGGTATAGGGGGGCGATATGGAGGGGGACACAATATAGGGGGGCGATATGGAGGGGACACGGTATAGGGGGGCGATATGGAGGGGGACACGGTATAGGGGGGCGATATGGAGGGGGACACGGTATAGGGGGGCGATATGGAGGGGGACACGGTATGGGGGGGCGATATGGAGGGGGACACGGTATGGGGGGGCGATATGGAGGGGGACACGGTATAGGGGGGCGATATGGAGGGGACACGGTATAGGGGGGGCGATATGGAGGGGACACGGTATAGGGGGGGCGATATGGAGGGGACACGGTATAGGGGGGGGCGATATGGAGGGGACACGGTATAGGGGGGGCGATATGGAGGGGGACACGGTATGGGGGGGCGATATGGAGGGGGACACGGTATAGGGGGGCGATATGGAGGGGGACACGGTATGGGGGGGCGATATGGAGGGGGACACGGTATAGGGGGGCGATATGGAGGGGGACACGGTATAGGGGGGCGATATGGAGGGGGACACGGTATAGGGGGGCGCTATGGAGGGGGACACGGTATGGGGGGGCGATATGGAGGGGACACGGTATGGGGGGGCGATATGGAGGGGACACGGTATGGGGGGGCGATATGGAGGGGACACGGTATGGGGGGGCGATATGGAGGGGACACGGTATGGGGGGGCGATATGGAGGGGGACACGGTATGGGGGGGCGATATGGAGGGGCCCTGTGGATTGTATATGGTTCAAAGAGGCGGCCGAGGTACAGAGAGAGACCACAGTATAGGGAGGTGACATACAGGAACCCTATAGATTGTATACAGGTCAGGGAGGGGGCCGTGGTATAGGGAGGTGACATAGAGGGACCCTGGGGCTGTGTGTGTGGAGGGGGGGCCGTGGTATAGGGAGGTGACATAGAGGGACCCTGGGGCTGTGTGTGTGGAGGGGGGGCCGTGGTATAGGGAGGTGATATATATGGCTGACCGCACAGGGCTGCAGGTGGGTGTGCAGGGAGAAGATGTCCTGTACTGTATACACACCGTCCAGGAATGGTATATACAGGACTGTCCCCGGAACGCTGCTCCGTACACGGATCCCTCATGTACACAGACAGTGCTGAATATTCCCACAGTTGTGGCTGATTCCTCCGTGTACATGTGTGCGAGTCATGCCTGGGAACTGACCGAGATTACATGTGTACTCCGACCAGTCCCTGTATACATTGTATCCTGTGTACACCGACCGGTCCCTGTATACATTGTATCCTGTGTACACCGACCGGTCCCTGTATACATTGTATCCTGTGTACACCGACCGGTCCCTGTATACATTGTATCCTGTGTACACCGACCGGTCCCTGTATACATTGTATCCTGTGTACACCGACCGGTCCCTGTATACATTGTATCCTGTGTACACCGACCGGTCCCTGTATACATTGTATCCTGTGTACACCGACCGGTCCCTGTATACATTGTATCCTGTGTACACTGACCGGTCCCTGTATACATTGTATCCTGTGTACACTGACCGGTCCCTGTATACATTGTATCCTGTGTACTCTGACCAGTCCCTGTATACATTGTATCCTGTGTACACTGACCGGTCCCTGTATACATTGTATCCTGTGTACTCTGACCAGTCCCTGTATACATTGTATCCTGTGTACACCGACCGGTCCCTGTATACATTGTATCCTGTGTACACCGACCGGTCCCTGTATACATTGTATCCTGTGTACACTGACCGGTCCCTGTATACATTGTATCCTGTGTACACCGACCGGTCCCTGTATACATTGTATCCTGTGTACTCCGACCGGTCCCTGTATACATTGTATCCTGTGTACTCCGACCGGTCCCTGTATACATTGTATCCTGTGTACTCCGACCGGTCCCTGTATACATTGTATCCTGTGTACTCCGACCGGTCCCTGTATACATTGTATCCTGTGTACTCCGACCGGTCCCTGTATACGTTGTATCCTGTGTACTCCGACCGGTCCCTGTATACATTGTATCCTGTGTACACCGACCGGTCCCTGTATACGTTGTATCCTGTGTACTCTGACCGGTCCCTGTATACATTGTATCCTGTGTACACCGACCAGTCCCTGTATACATTGTATCCTGTGTACATGATTCTTTCCCACACTCATCTGATGACATTTCATTCCTCTGCCTATTCACCTTCCTTGTGTATACACAGAATACACTCCTCCCGGGGACCATTCCCTGCCGGGGGCCCCGTGTGCAGCCCCCCAAATGACCATCTGTAGATTCATCCTCCCCTGTACACGTGTCTCTCCTCTGTAGAGCTGGTACATGTGGGGCCCCCGGGGCTCTACAGCTCAGATCTACATGTCTGCTCCTGTGTTGTCTCTGGGGGGACCCGGCGTACTCCATGCACCCAGAGGTGGGGAGGGCCGGGTGGTGTTGAAGCAGTGCTGGTTGTATTGGGGGGGGGGGTGTAGGCCCCGGATTGGTGTACACCGGGAGAGAAGCGGTTGGATTTGTTGTTACTTTGTACATATTATACAGTTGTGTGCACAGCGGAGTCTGAGCTCTCCATGTATTCTGTGCCCGGCAGTGACCCGTGTATATGTGCCCTGTGCCCGGCAATGACCCGTGTATATGTGCCCTGTGCCCAGCAATGACCCGTGTATATGTGCCCGGCAGTGACCCGTGTATATGTGCCCGGCAATGACCCGTGTATATGTGCCCTGTGCCCGGCAATGACCCGTGTATACAGTGTATATGTGCCTTGTGCCCGGCAATGACCCGTGTATATGTGCCCGGCAATGACCCGTGTATATGTGCCCTGTGCCCGGCAATGACCCGTGTATATGTGCCCGGCAGTGACCCGTGTATATGTGCCCGGCAATGACCCGTGTATATGTGCCCGGCAGTGACCCGTGTATATGTGCCCGGCAATGACCCGTGTATATGTGCCCGGCAGTGACCCATGTATATGTGCCCGGCAGTGACCCGTGTATATGTGCCCGGCAATGACCCGTGTATATGTGCCCGGCAATGACCCGTGTATACAGTGTATATGTGCCCGGCAGTGACCCGTGTATACGGTGTATATGTGCCCGGCAGTGACCCGTGTATATGTGCCCGGCAGTGACCCGTGTATATGTGCCCGGCAGTGACCCGTGTATATGTGCCCGGCAGTGACCCGTGTATATGTGCCCGGCAGTGACCCGTGTATATGTGCCCGGCAGTGACCCGTGTATATGTGCCCGGCAGTGACCCGTGTATACGTGCCCGGCAGTGACCCGTGTATACGGTGTATATGTGCCCGGCAGTGACCCGTGTATACGGTGTATATGTGCCCGGCAGTGACCCGTGTATATGTGCCCGGCAGTGACCCGTGTATACGGTGTATATGTGCCCGGCAGTGACCCGTGTATACGGTGTATATGTGCCCGGCAGTGACCCGTGTATACGGTGTATATGTGCCCGGCTGTGACCCGTGTATACGGTGTATATGTGCCCGGCAGTGACCCGTGTATACGGTGTATATGTGCCCGGCTGTGACCCGTGTATACGGTGTATATGTGCCCGGCAGTGACCCGTGTATACGGTGTATATGTGCCCGGCAGTGACCCGTGTATACGGTGTATATGTGCCCGGCAGTGACCCGTGTATACGGTGTATATGTGCCCGGCAGTGACCCGTGTATACGGTGTATATGTGCCCGGCAGTGACCCGTGTATACGGTGTATATGTGCCCGGCAGTGACCCGTGTATACGGTGTATATGTGCCCGGCTGTGACCCGTGTATACGGTGTATATGTGCCCGGCAGTGACCCGTGTATACGGTGTATATGTGCCCGGCTGTGACCCGTGTATACGGTGTATATGTGCCCGGCAGTGACCCGTGTATACGGTGTATATGTGCCCGGCAGTGACCCGTGTATACGGTGTATATGTGCCCGGCAGTGACCCGTGTATATGTGCCCGGCAGTGACCCGTGTATATGTGCCCGGCAGTGACCCGTGTATACGGTGTATATGTGCCCGGCAGTGACCCGTGTATACGGTGTATATGTGCCCGGCAGTGACCCGTGTATATGGTGTATATGTGCCCGGCGGGTGGTTCAGGCTCGGTATTGTGTGATTCTCCTCCCGGACTGGTGAATTATTAAAGGCCCCCCCCCCCCCCGCAGTATGTGTGCTGGGGGGAGGGGATGATTCAGCCCATTCATAGTGGCAGTCTTCGTGGGAATCTCGGGGCAGATCACACGCGGCCCCCCCCTCACCAGGGCTATTATTAGGCACACGGCGGGGTTGGACCCAGATGGAGCGGCACGCTGGTCGGGGTTCCATTCTTCTGTTCCCATGGACGTAGTAAATGTATAATGTGAGGGAGCGCTCCCTACCAACCACGGCCCTCCGCTCCCCGTCCGCTCTCTTCTATTCGCTCTCCTTGTATGGACAATTCCCAGCTCTGTTTATGAGTCTGCAGTGCCCTCCCCACCCCCACCCCTCCAGCCTCATCCCCGGCTCACAATTCTCCTTAAAATGGCGCCCACAACCTTCCCGGTGAGAGGCGACAGCCGTGCCCCCGCCGTCCATGCAGTGTGTACACCGAGCCCTCCCCCCTCCGACCCTCTTCTCGCTTTGTCGGGGCCCCTGAAGGGTTATTTTTGGAGCCCCCCAGAATGTGACGTTTTGTACTCCGCAGGGTCCAGCAAATATCACCTCTTGTGTTGTTGAGGTTTTTGCAGCAACTGGAAAAGGCTTTAATATCGTGCCGAAGTTACCAAGGAGATGTTACTGAGAGGGGGAGGGAGCGGGATGTGCGCAATAAACGCTTCTGGGTGAAAACAGTGTGTGTGCTCTGTGCGTGTGTGCTCTGTGCGGTGCGTGTGTGGTGTGTGCTGTGTGCTCTGTGCGGTGCGTGTGTGCTCTGTGCGTGTGTGCTCTGTGCGTGTGTGCTCTGTGCGTGTGTGCTCTGTGCGTGTGTGCTCTGTGCGTGTGTGCTCTGTGCGGTGCGTGTGTGGTGTGTGCTCTGTGCGTGTGTGCTCTGTGCGGTGCGTGTGTGGTGTGTGCTCTGTGCGTGTGTGCTCTGTGCGGTGCATGTGTGGTGTGTGGGCACTCTGTGCGGTGCGTGTGCGCTCTGTGCGGTGGGCACTCTGTGCGTGTGCGCTCTGTGCGGTGGGCACTCTGTGCGTGTGTGCTCTGTGTGGTGCGTGTGCTCTGTTCGTGTGTGTGGGCGCTCTGAGCGGTGCGTGGGCGCTCTCTATGCTCTGTGGTGTGCTCTGTGCTCTCTATGCTCTGTGCTCTCTATGCTCTGTGGTGTGCTCTGTGCTGTGCTCTGTGGTGTGCTCTGTGCTGTGCTCTGTGCTGTGCTCTGTGCTGTGCTCTGTGCTCTCTATGCTCTGTGCTGTGCTCTGTGCTGCGCATGCTTTGTGCAGGTTCTGTATGTAGAATGTGAATGCTGCAGAATAGAGAATTTGCTGAGCCTTTCACCATCCCCACCAACGTGTGACTCACAACTGGCCGTTAAATGGGGGAGGGGGAAGCTCCCTGTGTGTATCATTTCAGTGGATTTTAGGGATCTGGACCTTTTTCCCACCCATCCCCCAACCTGAGAAAAGGCTGAGAGCTTCATTACAAAGAAATCTTATGTAACAATGTGTGTATTCTGAGCGATCGTTTCCTCCACACGATGTGACGTCCCGGAGATCTCAGCCATCCCGCCTATTTTATTTATTTATTTCCCTTTAAACCCTCATTATTGGGAGGTGTAATCAGCGGGTTGCATTGTGTGGGGGGGATCTGCCTTTATTGTCCAATATCTGCCGCTATCATGTCTTTTGTTGTGTCCGGCCCAAATCCTCCTCCTCCTCCTCCTCCTCCTCCTCCTCCTCCTCGATGCTTTACATTTCAATCGCTCTCTGATTGTCTGTTTACTAGGATTTCCCTCGTGGTAAATACCCGGACTGTGCGCCTCCAATCACATCCCACCAACAGCATGGAAGTACAAACGCAGCCTTCCCATGTATTCCCTGTGATGTGTGTGAGCATTGCCCCGTCCCTTCTCGCCCCGTCCCTTCTCGCCCCGTCCCTTCTCGCCCCGTCCCTTCTCGCCCCGTCCCTTCTCGCCCCGTCCCTTCTCGCCCCGTCCCTTCTCGCCCCGTCCCTTCTCGCCCCGTCCCTTCTCGCCCCGTCCCTTCTCGCCCCGTCCCTTCTCGCCCCGTCCCTTCTCGCCCCGTCCCTTCTCGCCCCGTCCCTTCTCGCCCCGTCCCTTCTCGCCCCGTCCCTTCTCGCCCCGTCCCTTCTCGCCCCGTCCCTTCTCGCCCCGTCCCTTCTCGCCCCGTCCCTTCTCGCCCCGTCCCTTCTCGCCCCGTCCCTTCTCGCCCCGTCCCTTCGCGCCCCGTCCCTTCGCGCCCCGTCCCTTGTCGCCCCGTCCCTTTCTCCCCTGTCCCTTCTCCCCGTCCCCTCTCCCCGCGCCCCATCCCTTCTCCCCGTCCCCTCTCCCCGCGCCCCATCCCTTCTCCCCGTCCCCTCTCCCCGCGTCCCCTCTCCCCGCGCCCCATCCCTTCTCCCCGTCCCCTCTCCCCGCGCCCCATCCCTTCTCCCCATCCCCTCTCCCCGTCCCCTCTCCCTGCGCCCCGTCCCGCCTTGCCCCTCCCCTTACCTACAGGTAAATACACTGTTTAGGTATTTATTTACATGTAAGGGTTTGACTTCATATGGCTTCCTTTTGTTATTCAGAGGCATTCTGATGGTTTGACCCCAATTCCAATAGTACACAATTGGCTGCTATGTGGGTGTTCATTAGAATTTAGAAAAAAAAAAACATATATATATTATTGCTAGATTGTAAGCTCCCAGGATCAGGGCCCTCCGTTTCCTCTTGTACCAAATTGTATAGTAACTGTAATGTCCGCCTTCATTTTGTACAGCGCTGCGCACACTGTTGGCACTATATATATCCAGTATAATAATATATATATAAAATGTATCCAATAATTGTGTATGTATATTGAAACCATAGAAACAGAATTTTTATATTTAAAAATATAATGCAGTATTATTATTATTATACAGGATTTATGGCGCCAACAGTGTGCTCAGCGCTGTACAATATAAGGGAGACAATACAGATCAATACAAGAGGGATAGGAGGGGCCTGCAATCTATGAGGGAGGGGTTAGTGGTACAATAGGTAATAACTGTGGGATGGATTGGGCCGGGGGTCACGTATTATTATATAATATTTTATTATATATGACCCATAATTGTATGTGTTTTGCTATGTGTTAATAAATCTATCTTTTTATATGTATATCTTGCCCGTAGGTGTGTAAGATGTTCTATGTGCATTTATTATATATAAACCCATTGTATGTGTGTGGGGATCATCCAAAGAACACGAGGTACACCGCTCAGGCAAACAATCCAGATCAATCCACGACAAGTGCAGGCTCCGGCTCGCCACCACACACCATGCAATAGGAAGAAGGGTCAGCCACACACCGGAGGGTAGATGAATATAGTGTGTATTGATCACCAGGACAGGAATACGGGACTAGTGAACGCGTTTACACAATCCCGTGCTTAATCCTGTGTGGGGATATATATATATATGAAAAAAAATATTGACCATATAGAGACCTCCGCTCTCTCTCTGGCCGTTCCCCTCTCCGCTCTCCCCGGCCGGTCCCCTCTCCCCTCTCTCTGGCCGGTCCCCTCTCCACTCTCTCTCTGGCCGGTCCCCTCTCCGCTCTCTCTCTGGCCGTTCCCCTCTCCCCTCTCTCTGGCCGGTCCCCTCTCCACTCTCTCTCTGGCCGGTCCCCTCTCCGCTCTCTCTCTGGCCGGTCCCCTCTCCGCTCTCTCTCTGGCCGGTCCCCTCTCCGCTCTCTCTCTGGCCGGTCCCCTCTCCGCTCTCTCTCTGGCCGGTCCCCTCTCCGCTCTCCCCGGCCGTTCCCCTCTCCGCTCTCCCCGGCCGGTCCCCTCTCCGCGCTCTCCCCGGCCGGTCCCCTCTCCGCGCTCTCCCCGGCCGTTCCCCTCTCCGCGCTCTCCCCGGCCGTTCCCCTCTCCGCGCTCTCCCCGGCCGTTCCCCTCTCCGCGCTCTCCCCGGCCGTTCCCCTCTCCGCGCTCTCCCCGGCCGTTCCCCTCTCCGCGCTCTCCCCGGCCGTTCCCCTCTCCGCGCTCTCCCCGGCCGTTCCCCTCTCCGCGCTCTCCCCGGCCGTTCCCCTCTCCGCGCTCTCCCCGGCCGTTCCCCTCTCCGCGCTCTCCCCGGCCGTTCCCCTCTCCGCGCTCTCCCCGGCCGTTCCCCTCTCCGCGCTCTCCCCGGCCGTTCCCCTCTCCGCGCTCTCCCCGGCCGTTCCCCTCTCCGCGCTCTCCCCGGCCGTTCCCCTCTCCGCTCTCCCCGGCCGTTCCCCTCTCCGCTCTCCCCGGCCGTTCCCCTCTCCGCTCTCCCCGGCCGTTCCCCTCTCCGCTCTCCCCGGCCGGTCCCCTCTCCCCTCTCCCCGGCCGTGTTGCTGATCTATATCCCAGTTTTTAGTTGTAGATGTGTTTGTAAATCCTCCGTTCCGGCCTCCAGTGTTGGTGATGCTGCTGCGCTCCCACGCCCTCCATTTACAATCTGTGAATTTGCCCCTTACAGCTATTATTTGGATATTTGTTGTTTGCTGACTCATCCAGCTCTGCCTTGTTCTCGGCCTTGTCTGCTTACTGACACATCACTTGTATAATCTATAGACATTTCCCCCAATCACACTGATGAGGACTCCTCCTGCACCTCTGTATACAGATGTATAGACTGTCCGCTGTGCGGCCCCCATGTATAGACTGTCCGCTGTGCGGCCCCCATGTATAGACTGTCCGCTGTGCGGCCCCCATGTATAGACTGTCCGCTGTGCGGCCCCCATGTATAGACTGTCCGCTGTGCGGCCCCCATGTATAGACTGTCCGCTGTGCGGCCCCCATGTATAGACTGTCCGCTGTGCGGCCCCCATGTATAGACTGTCCGCTGTGCGGCCCCCATGTATAGACTGTCCGCTGTGCGGCCCCCATGTATAGACTGTCCGCTGTGCGGCCCCCATGTATAGACTGTCCGCTGTGCGGCCCCCATGTATAGACTGTCCGCTGTGCGGCCCCCATGTATAGACTGTCCGCTGTGCGGCCCCCATGTATAGACTGTCCGCTGTGCGGCCCCCATGTATAGACTGTCCGCTGTGCGGCCCCCATGTATAGACTGTCCGCTGTGCGGCCCCCATGTATAGACTGTCCGCTGTGCGGCCCCCATGTATAGACTGTCCGCTGTGCGGCCCCCATGTATAGACTGTCCGCTGTGCGGCCCCCATGTATAGACTGTCCGCTGTGCGGCCCCCATGTATAGACTGTCCGCTGTGCGGCCCCCATGTATAGACTGTCCGCTGTGCGGCCCCCATGTATAGACTGTCCGCTGTGCGGCCCCCATGTATAGACTGTCCGCTGTGCGGCCCCCATGTATAGACTGTCCGCTGTGCGGCCCCCATGTATAGACTGTCCGCTGTGCGGCCCCCATGTATAGACTGTCCGCTGTGCGGCCCCCATGTATAGACTGTCCGCTGTGCGGCCCCCATGGACCTCATTCTGCGGCTCTGACTGTATCATTGTTGGATGTTTCTCTACAATTCATTTTCTGAAGAGCGAATCTCACATCTCGGCTTGTCGGTTTCTCTCTTCTGATAATTTTAGATTCTGGAACTGAAACTCTGTATGGTTGTGCTTGGCGGCGTCTCTTCCCTCCGTCATGTGTGAGACGTTCGGCCCGCTCTCTGCAGCTGACCCGGGAACCCATTGGGTGGTTTCATTTTTTTTTTTTTTTTTAACTTCCACATCAGAAAGGAAACCTTTTTTTTTTCCTTTTATGGGAATTTTTTTAAAACCGTATGAGAAGAATCTACTGATTGGAGCAGTTCTGCATGGCAACCAATCAGCTGCTGTCTTTCATTTTGAGAGCCTAAAACAGAACAGTGCTGGTCTCCGCTCGCAGCGCTGACCTCCATTCGCGGTCGTGGCCTCCCCTCGCAGCACTGACCTCCCCTCGCAGCACTTCCCTTTACTCCAGTAATGTGGCTGATCTCTGGCCATTCGTCCTCTGATTTCCATCGTTCGGCCATGACGATGTCACATTTGCCCATGGTGGGAATTCATTCCCCTCGCGGTCGTGGCCTCCCCTCGTGGTCGTGGCGCTGGTCTCCCCTCGCAGCACTGGTCTCCCCTCGCAGCACTGACCTCCCCTCGCAGCACTTCCCTCTACTCCAGCAATGTGGCTGATCTCTGGCCATTCGTCCTCTGATTTCCATCCTTCGGCCATGACGATGTCACATTTGCCCATGGTGGGAATTCATTCCCCTCGCGGTCGTGGCCTCCCCTCGTGGTCGTGGCGCTGGTCTCCCCTCGCAGCACTGGTCTCCCCTCGCAGCACTGACCTCCCCTCGCAGCACTTCCCTCTACTCCAGCAATGTGGCTGATCTCTGGCCATTCGTCCTCTGATTTCCATCCTTCGGCCATGATGATGTCACATTTGCGCATGGTGGGAATTCATTCCCCTCGCGGTCGTGGCCTCCCCTCGTGGTCGTGGCGCTGGCCTCCCCTCGCAGCACTGACCTCCCCTCACGGTCGTGGCCTCCCCTCACGGTCGTGGCCTCCCCCCGCGGTCGTGACCTCCCCTCGCGGTCGTGGCCTCCCGTTGTGGTCGTGGCGCTGGCCTCCCCTCGCAGCACTGGCCTCCCCTCGCAGCACTGACCTCCCCTCGCAGCACTTCCCTCTACTCCAGCAATGTGGCTGATCTCTGGCCATTCGTCCTCTGATTTCCATCCTTCGGCCATGATGATGTCACATTTGCGCATGGTGGGAATTCATTCTCCTTGGCAGACGCAGATCTTGTATGCTGAGCTGCACCTACACAGCCGAGTGTACATTGCACACAAGGAAGAGTATTTGAATGCAGAAGACACAATGGGAGTTATTTACTAAAACTGCATTCTGCAAAATCCGGTGCAGCTCTGCATAGCAACCAATCAGCTTCCGGGTTTTATTGCCAAAGCTTATTAGAACAAGCTGAAGGTGGAAGCTGATTGGCTGCCAGATTCTGCACCCTCCAGTTTTAGTAAATGTCCCCCATAATGTGTCTCCTGCATGACACCGCCGGCCTGTAGCAGCGGATTGGTTGCCATGCACACTGCTGCGGTGTCAGTGACTCTCCATTGACTGTAATACATCTACTATTCTGTGATTGCTGAATGTCCTTCTCTGCCGTTTCCTTGATGAAGGAAGGCGCCGACTTTGTCCTGCCCGGTGATATCTCTCATCCTCTGCTGTCATTGGTCAGATTCACGCCAGCATCGGCTGCTGGTCCCACTTCATGAGAAGAAATCGCAGCACCGTGGTCTTCCCATCAGACCTCCATCTGTACAGTGCTCCATAGGCGGGGGTGGGGTGGGGGGGGGGGTAACTATATGTTGTGTATTAGGATTAATGGGTGTAAATCTGTATTCCCTTCTAGTGAGAGGATTACCCCAGAGCCCCGGTGCAGGTAAAGGACACGGCTGCGACTGACGCAATGATCGCATCCCTGTCTGCCAGGCACCGCATCGTCTTCTCTACACCTGCAGCGGCTCCTTTTTATTTCATTTTGTTAATCTTGGACAAAGGGGTTGATTTACGAAGTCACCGGTCACACCGCTGCGATTTGTGTGCGACTTCAGCTGCGATTTCTGAAGGCTTTATTGCGACTTGTGAAGATTTTCAATGATTTCCTGCCATTAGAGCGATTTCCATGATCATTTCTGGAGAGTGCAGAATCTGGTGCAGCTGTGCTTGGCAGCCAATCAGCTTCTCACTTTCAGTTTGTTCAGTGAAGCTTTGACTATAAAGCCTGGAAGCTGATTGGTCCCTCTGCAGGGCTGCACCACATTCTGCACCCTCTGGTTTTGGTAAATCCCCCCCATGGTGTACCCTTGTAGTAGGTGATCCTGTTCCTGCGATGTGTCCTTGGCCTTTCACTGGTCCAGTTTATGTTTTGAGAGGACCCCGGGTGACCCATCACTGCTCGGTCCGGTTTGTAATTCACAGCCCTATAGGAGAGTGTCTGCCGGTAACAGCGGAGCGGGATATTGGGCTCTCGGTAATATTGTGGCCAGACAAGCAGCTCGCAGCGTCAGAATTTTCTCGCTCTTTTATGTGGAAAGAATTCGGCCGGCCTGAAATAACTTCCAGATGTTCCTGAGATGAAGAGTTGTGGAGGAGGAGATCCCGCCCTATCTGTGTGAAGATCGCACTCCGGCCCATGTGTGCCGCTCTGCAATCACCCCAACCAATGGGGGAGATTTACTAAAACCGGAGCACAGAAACCAATCCGCCTCCAGGTTTTATTACCAAAACATCATTGAAGAAGCTGAAGGTAGAAGGTGATTGGCTGCCATGCAGAGCTGCACCAGATTCTGAGTGCTCCAGTCTTAGTAAATCTCCCCCAATGAGTTTTTGTGTCATTTCTGTATCAGGCTGTGACCATTCCTCTGTGCTTTTGGGGTTTTTTTTTGTGTATTGCCACGTAGGGACTCATAGTACATAATTATAGTTGCTTGCAGGTTTCAGGCTGACATAATGGGGGGTATTTACTAAAACCGGAGAGCGCAAAATCTGGTGCAGCTGTGCAAAAAAACCCCGCATTCACTGTATCCGCTCTCCCCGGACCCCGCATTCACTGTATCCGCTCTCCCCGGACCCCGCATTCACTATATCCGCTCTCCCCGGACCCCGCATTCAGTATATCCGCTCTCCCCGGACCCCGCATTCACTGTATCCGCTCTCCCCGGACCCCGCATTCACTGTATCCGCTCTCCCCGGACCCCGCATTCACCGTATCCGCTCTCCCCGGACCCCGCATTCCTTACATCCGCTCTCCCCGGACCCCACATTCACTATATCCCCTCTCCCCGGACCCCGCATTCACTATATCCCCTCTCCCCGGACCCCGCATTCACTATATCCGGTCTCCCCGGACCCCGCATTCACTATATCTGCTCTCCCCGGACCCCGCATTCACTATATCCGCTCTCCCCGGTCCCCGCATTCACTATATCCGGTCTCCCCGGACCCCGCATTCACTATATCTGCTCTCCCCGGACCCCGCATTCACTATATCTGCTCTCCCCGGACCCCGCATTCACTATATCTGCTCTCCCCGGACCCCGCATTCACTATATCCGCTCTCCCCGGACCCCGAATTCCCTATATCCGCTCTCCCCGGACCCCGCATTCACTATATCCGCTCTCCCCGGACCCCGCATTCACTGTATCCGCTCTCCCCGGACCCCGCATTCACTATATCCGCTCTCCCCGGACTCCGCATTCACTATGTCCGCTCTCCCCGGACCCCGCATTTACTATATCCGCTCTCCCCGGACCCCGCATTCACTATATCCGCTCTCCCCGGACCCCGCGTTCACTATACCCGCTCTCCCCGGACCCCGCGTTCACTCTATCCGCTCTCCCCGGACCCCGCGTTCACTCTATCCGCTCTCCCCGGACCCCGCGTTCACTCTATCCGCTCTCCCCGGACCCCGCGTTCACTCTATCCGCTCTCCCCGGACCCCGCGTTCACTATATCCCCTCTCCCCGGACCCCGCATTCACTATATCCCCTCTCCCCGGACCCCGCATTCACTATACCCGCTCTCCCCGGACCCCGCATTCACTGTATCCCGCTCTCCCCGGACCCCGCATTCACTATATCCGCATCTGGAAGAAGGGGAGGAGCAGAGAAGACAGCATCAAACAGCATTTTTACACAATGTAGAGGTTTAGGGTCCACAGTGAGATCTGTGCTGCATCTACAGACTGATGTCACTGTTGTGGGTTTAGTGACACATTAATGAACAAGCTGAAGTTGGCAGCTGATTGTCTCCCACATCAGAGTGCTCCAGGTTGAGTGAATCTCCTCCATGGTATCGGTGAAGGTCGGGGCTGAGTTGCATTATTTTCGCAGGGAATATTTCAGTTTAAGGTCTGCAATCTTTTCAGCCTTAGAATCCCTTTCTTGCTGAGAGGGCAGGTTAGAACATGAGAAGCCGGGATTTAGCTGCGGCTCGTACTCGGCCTGCTTCATGGCAGGTGTTTGGCCAGCATTCAATTCTCCAAGTATTCGTCAACCTCTGGGCTAGAATATTCACATTTGTAGGGCGGCCACTGTGAACGGGTTAAGACTCGCCTCGCCACACTTCGATGAACAAGGTGCATTTCATGGGTTCAGATTGTTGGGTGCAAAATATTTCCTGTTCAGAGTTTCTGCTTCGGAGATGTGAAGATTTCCATCAGTGGCAAAGAATATATAACCCCAACATTTCCTATTCCTGCTGTACCATGTGCTTGTATGAAGACGTCTCCTCTCTGTATTCCTTGGTGTGAAGTCCCTGCCAGTCCCTCCGCTTCCCTATTACTGACCGCACTAGGCATGAGAACGCCACGTGGTCAGTTCTTTATCTGTGCTGGGAACTCAGTGATCAGACTAGTCCCCTTCCTGCACATTCACCGGGAAGAGCAGTGTTGTGCCGTTTCTCCTCCCCCGCCTCTCTATGTAGCTGAGAACACAGGGTGTGAAATCACTTATAAAAAGGGGGGGGGGTGTTTGTTTTTTATATCTGTCCCCCAAGGTTTACCTTTTATTTCTATTTTAAACTGAATGTGTTGTTTTACGGGGTAAGGGTTTATAGACAATGTTCCCTGGATCAGGATATCTATTTTATCTCAAGACATCTGAAAGCAAGTAAAATGATGATAAATATATAGTTATAGTCTGGCTGCAAAAAACGAAAGTCCATCCAGTTCAACCAATAGAAGGGAAAAATAATAATAAAAAAAATATTTATATATAGAGAGAGAGAGAGAGAATATATATATATATAGAGAGAGAGGGAGAGAGAGGGGGAGAATATATATATATATATATAGAGAGAGGGGGGGAATATATATATATAGAGAGAGGGAGAGAGAGGGGGGGAATATATATATATATAGAGAGTGAGAGAGGGGGGGAGAGAGAATATATATATATATAGAGAGAGAGAGGGGGGGATATATATATATATATATAGAGAGAGGGAGAGAGAATATATATATATATAGAGAGGGAGAGAATATATATATATATATATAGAGCGAGAGAGGGAGAGAGAATATATATATATATATAGAGAGAGAGGGGGGGGATATATATATATATAGAGAGAGAGGGAGAGAATATATATATATATAGAGAGGGAGAGAATATATATATAGAGAGAGAGAGTGAGGGGGGGATATATATAGAGGGAGAGAGAGAGAGAGGGGGGGGGAATATATAGAGAGAGGGAGAGAATATATATAGAGAGAGAGCGAGAGAGGGAGAGAATATATATATATAGATAGAGAGAAAAAAAATATATATATATATGAGAGAGAGAATATATAGAGAGTGTGTGTATAATATATACATATATATATATATACACACACACATTCTCTCTCTCTCATATATATATATATATACACACACATTCTCTCTCTCTCTCATATATATATACACACACACACATTCTCTCTCTCTCATATATATATATATATACACACATTCTCTCTCATATATATATATACATAAAGAGATATTACACACACCCCTACACCCACTGTTGATTCAGAGGAAGTCACGATCAAACAAAGGATTTCCCAGCAACACTTACCAGCCAACCCACAAAAACACCCGATTTGGCCCTGAGACCCCAGGAAAGCACGATCCAATTTGCTCCTGCAGGGGAAGACCTTCCTTCCTGGCCCCCCGAGAGGCGATGGGATATTTCCCGTGTCACCTTCACCTATAAATATTGGTATCCATTTCTGTTTTGTGTGTTCAGGAAATATTAGGAATATGTTCTAATGTCTGAATTCTTTTTTTTTTTCATTCTTTTTGTCTTGCAGATATGGACGTGTGGAGAGTGTCAAAATTTTGCCTAAAAGGGGATCCGATGGCGGCGTGGCAGCATTTGTGGATTTTGTGGATATTAAAAGTGCACAGAAGGCGCATAATGCTGTCAACAAAATGGGGGACCGTGACCTCCGGACGGATTATAACGAGCCGGGCACCATTCCAGGAGCTGCCCGGGTTTTGGATGAGACAGTTTCCATAACATCTCGTAGTAGAGAGGTTTCTGGGTTCAGAGGAGGTGGTGGGGGGCCGGCTTACGGTCCCCCTCAATCACTTCATGCACGGGAAGGACGTTATGAACGGAGACTCGATGGGTAAGTTGTAAGGTTTCACTAGGCAGGTATTTTGTATTTTATATGATGAGGAAACAAAAACTCACTTAGGTTCCCCCCGTTGGATGTAAAAATTTTGGGAAATCTGTATCCTTCCTCATGGGTTTGGAAACATAGGATTCTTATCCTGATGGCTGGGATCTTGTGGATCCGTAAAGGGAGTCTTCCTGCAGCTGGCTGGATATGTATGTATTTCATGAGGAACGTTGGAAGTATGGCGCTGGTTGACATGGAGTATTCGCTGGGGTCTAGTATCGCTGTCCCTGTGGATCTATACTTGGAGTTATCCTACCTCTGGAGTGTAATAACCTGGCCGTCTCTGCTGGCTGCTACACCGGGCCTTGCACACGGATTGTACACAACGAGGGGGCTTGACTGTCACACGCTGTGGATTGTACACTTACCTGAGCTGGGGATGCTTCCCGAAGACGGAAGACTTGGCATCTCTTGGATATACACACATTGCTGTCTCTGGGGATTAAACATCATCTTATGGCCTTCTATGGAATGTAATGGTGGAGTAAGTGACCTTTCCTGGACTGTAGACTCAAAGGGCTGATCCGTGTAGGATGGTGATTTCTATAAACCGGAACCCCGAAACACATTGGAGAGGGCAGATACCATTTTTTTTATTTTTCACACCTTACCCGTTGGATTGTGGATATGACCAGTAACTGGATGTCTGTACCGGAACCATGTGAGTGAATCGCTGGCTTGGACTGACACGATTGGTGGGTTTACAGAGAGCAGCTGCTGCGGGACACTTTTTGAAAGAAGAAAGAAATATATATTTTAAAGTCCAGATTTGAAGTGGATGGCGTTCGGAGCTTGGGGGCTGGAAAAGAAAAAGGTTCCAATGGTTTTCCTGCCCGTAGGATCCTCGTCCTCGGTGGATTGCTCCCTTTTTTTTTTTTTTGTTGTTTTTTGAAAACTTTCCATTTTTTTTTTTTTCCTTTTTTTGGTTACGTAAGAATACATTTTTCTTGGTTCATCAAAAGTATCATTTGAAAACCCATGCCCTTGTGCCTCATTGAGAAGGTGGATTTACCCTAAAAAGGGACCAAATTGGGGAAGTTATGTTCTCAAATCACTCCCTAGATTTAATTGGGATTTTAGGTCGTGTTTCCTCAATTGGAAAAGGTTGGTATGTGCTGCCCTGTATATATTCCGCCCCTCTCCTAACCCAAAGTCATCCTGTTTTTCCACTAACCCCCCTGTACAACTTCTAGCACTAATAGATACAGCCACGGCTATGTTAGCACCTACATATCTGATCTTTACAACTTTGCTTCCTCCTCCTCTTCCTCTCTGTACTGTGATTTCTTCATAGAGATTGTATTGTTGTGTCCTTTAGAACACTAAAGCAACCCTCCCTCTTGTCCTAAGTTCTGCTTTCCTAATCCTTAACAGCGAAAAATCATGTTTTTCCTGTTCCTTCCTCACCAATGCAATATTTCTGAGAGTCTAAAGCATCTTTTTATTCTACATTTGATATATGAAGTGTTTTGTCTGTTGTAGTGAATGGAGGTTCTGAATACTAGACCCCCGGGGGGATGCTAGTCTAGATGGCAAACAATGTGACTCCCCTAAGCCTGGAGAGGCTGCAGAGAACCAGGATAATTACTGAAGACCAAACTCTGCTCCTCCTTCAGAACCAGAATGTAGAAGAATCGTCAGCTCCTATGACCAGCAGAGGCCAGAGGGAGATCGGGAGCTGTGGGTTAGGCAGGCTTAGAGGGCACAAATCATGTGGGAGATGAAATCCCCATAGTGTGGATTTTATTAATTGAAGTGCCTATCATGTGACCTACCATGTCACATGACCTACCCAGGGGCGGACTGACCATTTGGAAACGCAGGCACTGCTCGAGGGTCCGGGGTCAGTAGGGGGCCCCATGAGATGCCCCTGGTACCTTTTTCATAGGCTTTTTTGAGTTTGGGCAAGGACACAGGGGCCCCATGATCCCCTATTGCCCGGGGGCCCCATGAGTTGTCAGTCCGCCCCTGGACCTGCCCCATGGGTTGTCAGTCCGCCCCTGGACCTGCCCCATGGGTTGTCAGTCCGCCCCTGGACCTGCCCCATGGGTTGTCAGTCCGCCCCTGGACCTGCCCCATGGGTTGTCAGTCCGCCCCTGGACCTGCCCCATGGGTTGTCAGTCCGCCCCTGGACCTGCCCCATGGGTTGTCAGTCCGCCCCTGGACCTGCCCCATGGGTTGTCAGTCCGCCCCTGGACCTGCCCCATGGGTTGTCAGTCCGCCCCTGGACCTGCCCCATGGGTTGTCAGTCCGCCCCTGGACCTGCCCCATGGGTTGTCAGTCCTCCCCTGGACCTGCCCCATGGGTTGTCAGTCCTCCCCTGGACCTGCCCCATGGGTTGTCAGTCCGCCCCTGGACCTGCCCCATGGGTTGTCAGTCCGCCCCTGGACCTGCCCCATGGGTTGTCAGTCCGCCCCTGGACCTGCCCCATGGGTTGTCAGTCCGCCCCTGGACCTGCCCCATGGGTTGTCAGTCCGCCCCTGGACCTGCCCCATGGGTTGTCAGTCCGCCCCTGGACCTGCCCCATGGGTTGTCAGTCCGCCCCTGGACCTGCCCCATGGGTTGTCAGTCCGCCCCTGGACCTGCCCCATGGGTTGTCAGTCCGCCCCTGGACCTGCCCCATGGGTTGTCAGTCCGCCCCTGGACCTGCCCCATGGGTTGTCAGTCCGCCCCTGGACCTGCCCCATGGGTTGTCAGTCCGCCCCTGGACCTGCCCCATGGGTTGTCAGTCCGCCCCTGGACCTGCCCCATGGGTTGTCAGTCCGCCCCTGGACCTGCCCCATGGGTTGTCAGTCCGCCCCTGGACCTGCCCCATGGGTTGTCAGTCCGCCCCTGGACCTGCCCCATGGGTTGTCAGTCCGCCCCTGGACCTGCCCCATGGGTTGTCAGTCCGCCCCTGGACCTGCCCCATGGGTTGTCAGTCCTCCCCTGGACCTGCCCCATGGGTTGTCAGTCCTCCCCTGGACCTGCCCCATGGGTTGTCAGTCCGCCCCTGGACCTGCCCCATGGGTTGTCAGTCCGCCCCTGGACCTGCCCCATGGGTTGTCAGTCCGCCCCTGGACCTGCCCCATGGGTTGTCAGTCCGCCCCTGGACCTGCCCCATGGGTTGTCAGTCCGCCCCTGGACCTGCCCCATGGGTTGTCAGTCCGCCCCTGGACCTGCCCCATGGGTTGTCAGTCCGCCCCTGGACCTGCCCCATGGGTTGTCAGTCCGCCCCTGGACCTGCCCCATGGGTTGTCAGTCCGCCCCTGGACCTGCCCCATGGGTTGTCAGTCCGCCCCTGGACCTGCCCCATGGGTTGTCAGTCCGCCCCTGGACCTGCCCCATGGGTTGTCAGTCCGCCCCTGGACCTGCCCCATGGGTTGTCAGTCCGCCCCTGGACCTGCCCCATGGGTTGTCAGTCCGCCCCTGGACCTGCCCCATGGGTTGTCAGTCCGCCCCTGGACCTGCCCCATGGGTTGTCAGTCCGCCCCTGGACCTGCCCCATGGGTTGTCAGTCCTCCCCTGGACCTGCCCCATGGGTTGTCAGTCCTCCCCTGGACCTGCCCCATGGGTTGTCAGTCCGCCCCTGGACCTGCCCCATGGGTTGTCAGTCCGCCCCTGGACCTGCCCCATGGGTTGTCAGTCCGCCCCTGGACCTGCCCCATGGGTTGTCAGTCCGCCCCTGGACCTGCCCCATGGGTTGTCAGTCCGCCCCTGGACCTGCCCCATGGGTTGTCAGTCCGCCCCTGGACCTGCCCCATGGGTTGTCAGTCCGCCCCTGGACCTGCCCCATGGGTTGTCAGTCCGCCCCTGGACCTGCCCCATGGGTTGTCAGTCCGCCCCTGGACCTGCCCCATGGGTTGTCAGTCCGCCCCTGGACCTGCCCCATGGGTTGTCAGTCCGCCCCTGGACCTGCCCCATGGGTTGTCAGTCCGCCCCTGGACCTGCCCCATGGGTTGTCAGTCCGCCCCTGGACCTGCCCCATGGGTTGTCAGTCCGCCCCTGGACCTGCCCCATGGGTTGTCAGTCCGCCCCTGGACCTGCCCCATGGGTTGTCAGTCCGCCCCTGGACCTGCCCCATGGGTTGTCAGTCCGCCCCTGGACCTGCCCCATGGGTTGTCAGTCCGCCCCTGGACCTGCCCCATGGGTTGTCAGTCCGCCCCTGGACCTGCCCCATGGGTTGTCAGTCCGCCCCTGGACCTGCCCCATGGGTTGTCAGTCCGCCCCTGGACCTGCCCCATGGGTTGTCAGTCCGCCCCTGGACCTGCCCCATCTGTCCTCCGCCATATTGTGTTGTGAGGATCCCTGAACCACTTGAAAGGCTCCTGCCATGGTGATCACTTAGTACCCAACCCTTTGGATTGTTGCTTGGACCCAATTATTATTTATATCTCCTTCATTAATGCTCCGGGTGCCATTTGTTATTCTGCGACCTATCTATAAAGCTTACAGCCCAACTCCAGCCAAATGGTCTTTATTTTCACACGCAGTCAGGCTTTGCCCGCAACGCTGGGGTCAACTGCTTGGTTTTTTTCCAGGTTACATAGTTAGTTTGGCTGAAAAAAGACAAAAGTCCATCCAGTTCAACCATAGGAAAAAAAAAAATAAAAGTTATAATCCTCCACCCACAGTTGATCCAGAGGAAGGCAAAAACACCCAGCAAAGCACGATCCAATGTGCTCCTGCAGGGAAAACATTCCTTCCTGACCCCCCGAGAGGCAATCGGATCTTCTCTGTGTGAGCACAACGTTTATACTCGCCTGATCCTTCAGTCCTCTGGAAAATAGCTCTCCCCCACAGTCCAGCGGTGGACTGTTCCTGTCTTTGGCGTATACTGTGGGCGTGATGACGTCAGGAACAATCCATTTGTAAGACCATTGGAGCGTGCTGGTGCCAGACCAGTCTTGTGTGGGGAGGATCAGGCAAGTATATCTCCACTGGCCTCCCCCCCCCCCCCCAGAATAAAACAAGCAGTTAACCCATGCAGCGCAGGCACAGCCCTACTGCATGGGAGCATTCTTTCCCCGGAGTTCAGCTTTAACATTTTGTTTTGGTAAAGGGAGTGAAGAATGAGAAGGCTCCTCTTTCAATATGGCATCCATTTTTTTCCTAGTTTTCCCAGTTTGTTTACCAGGTTTGTCTGCTTTTCACTGGACTCTGGGCATAAAAAAGTCATTGAATTGTATTGTGTGCTAATCATTAAATCCATTCTGTGTGCACCAAATGCTTGTACAGATCCAGATATTCCCTTGTAAAAGTAGCAGTGACACCATCTCTGTGCTGTACACAGCCTGTGCTGGGAGCAGAGCTGTGGGAGGGATCCAGGAGACTCCACCCACTACAGAAAGCTAGATGAGGGGGCGGAGACAAGACCAGTTCCACCGCACAAGGAGGGAGAGCAGAGCTGTGGGAGGGGCCTAACAGACTGCAGGCAGAGATTGCAGGAGGGGGTGGAGACAAGACCAGTCCTGCACAAGGAGGGAGAGCAGAGCTGTAGGAGGGGCCTAATAGGCTTCAGACTTAGACTACATAGGGGGGGGCGGAGACCAGACAGTCCTGCACAAAGGAGTGCAGAGTTGTGGGAGGGGCCTAACGGGTTTCAGAAAAAGATTACAGGAAGGGGTGGAGACAAGACGGCCACCCTGCACAAGGAGAGAGCAGAGCTGTAGGAGGGGCCTAATGGGCTTCAGACAAAGATTACAGGAAGGGGTGGAGACAAGACCAGTCCCCCTGCACAAGGAGAGGGACCATAGCTGTGGGAGGGGCTCAGAAGGCTCCACCCGCTGCAGGCAGAGACTACAGGAGGGGGCGGAGACAAGACCAGTCCCCCCACACAATGAGGGAGAGCAGCAGTGAGCGGTCTTCATTCCAGGAAGTGTCACCCTGGAGGACGGCTCAGATCTGGAAGAAACACTCCGATCTCCGAGGTTCAAGTAGTAATACACAAGGGTTGTAGTCAGACAGTATTGTCGGCTTTTACATTACATTTGGATCATTGATGAATTGGAGGGAAATGTCAGGAAGTCGGCAGTGAGGAGTTCCACCATTACTATAAATCGGCTCCTTACAGCTAAGCCCGTGTTCAGTCATTTACCAGACGGAGACCCCCAGGAAACACTCCTGTCAGCAGCTACACGTGTGCATTGTGTCCCGGGATGGATTTCTTGTCAGTCATGTTAGATTCTGCTGTATGACTCCCGAGGTCCACACTAGGCGTGATCGGCACCGGACACAGGCCCACCCACATGGTGCTGAACGGGAGCGTTACCGGGGCCCACATGCATTACACGCGGCCCAGGTTCATGTGCGTTTTATTCCTGTCATCCCCCTTCTAGTACAATTCCAGCCTGGAAAATGCTCCTAACACCTGCGCTCACTAACCTGTGTACAAACCATGAATGTACTTACCTGGATTCAGCCTGCAGGGGGGAGGAGGGAGTGCTGACAACAGCTGGGAGCCTGTGGGTGATGTCACCACTTATTACCATTACAGGGACTTGTATAGTGTGGTCAGTTTACGCTGCACTTTGTGTATATTGTACATCCACATCACCTCCAGGCATTCCCGGCCATTGTCCAGCGCTTTCCCCTCCCCTCCTAGTGCCTAGGCTGACTAACCTATGTACACAACATGTATGTACTTGCCTGTCCTCGGCCTGGTCTGGTCATGTGATCGGGGGCCCCTGTGCCTGCAGGGGGGAAGAGGGAGCTCCAACAATGGCTGGGAGCCTTTAGATGTCATCACCTCCAGGCATTCCCGGCCGTTGTCCAGCGCTCTCCCCTCCCCTCCTAGTGCCTAGGCAGACTAACCTGTGTACAAAACATGTATGTACTTGCCTGTCCTCGGCCTGGTCTGGTCATGTGATCGGGCTCCCCTGTGCCAGCCAGTGGTGGCTGCAGGGGGGAGGAGGGAGCTCCGACAATGGCTGGGAGCCTTTAGATGTCATCACCTCCAGGCATTCCCGGCCGTTGTCCAGCGCTCTCTCCTCTCCCCTGCAGCCGCTGTTGACTGATGCAGTGAATAACGAGGTCATGTAAAGTGTCCATACACAGGTCAGCCAGCAGAGGTGTCAGGAGGGGGAGGGGCATTTTTAAGGCTACTTTAAGATCACATTCTATAAATACATTGTGACCGCCACCAAAATGCGACCCACCCGGATGGTGATTGGTGTAGTCCAGGGGTAGGCAACCTGCGGCTCTCCAGCTGTTGCAGGACTACAAGTTCCATCATGCCTCTGCAAGTCATAGCTGTAACTGTCAGTTTTGTAATGTTGCAATGCCTCATGGGAAATGTAGTTCCACAACAGCTAGAGAGCCGCAGGTTGCGTACTCTGGTGTAGTCGGTGAGTGTCAAACATACAGGAGCTTTACATTTCATACAGATAGCCAGAACACACAACCCGGGTCTATGTACCATTTACTGGACCAAAGCCACCCTCATCCTGACTATCCCCCCCCCCCCCCCCAACACCTCACCTGTGTAAGAAAGATATATATTTACCTATTCAGCCTGCTCAGGTCTGGTCATGTGACCCGGCTCCCCGTGGTGGCTGCAGGGGAGAGGAGGGAACACCGACAACAGCTGGAACCTAGGAGCCTGCGGGTGATGTCATCACTTCCAGCCATTCCCAGCCTGTTATCTGTGGAAGTAGAGACCCCCCACAATCTTGGCTTTGTCCCAGACTCACCTAACGGGGGGAGATTTACTCAGACTGGGGTGCTGGGAATCTGGGGCGGCCCTGCATGGGAGCCAATCAGCTTGTGACTTCAGACTTGATGATAACACCTGGAAGATGATTGGTTTCTATGCAGAGCCATGCCACATGTGGTACACTCCAGTGTTAGTATATAACCCCCCCAGATGTGGTACACTCCAGTGTTAGTATATACCCCCCCCAGATGTGGTACACTCCAGTGTTAGTATATACCCCCCCCAGATGTGGTACACTCCAGTGTTAGTATATACCCCCCCAGATGTGGTACACTCCAGTGTTAGTATATAACCCCCCCACATGTGGTACACTCCAGTGTTAGTATATAACCCCCCAGATGTGGTACACTCCAGTGTTAGTATATAACCCCCCCCCCCCCGATGTGGCACACTCCAGTGTTAGTATATAATCCCCCCCAGATGTGGCATACTCCAGTTTTAGTATATAACTCCCCCCAGATGTGGTACACTCCAGTGTTAGTATATAACCCCCCCACATGTGGTACACTCCAGTGTTAGTATATAACCCCCCCCCCCCGATGTGGCACACTCCAGTGTTAGTATATAACCCCCCCCCCCGATGTGGCACACTCCAGTGTTAGTATATAACCCCCCCCCCCGATGTGGCACACTCCAGTGTCAGTATATAACCCCCCCAGATGTGGCACACTCCAGTGTTAGTATATACCCCCCCCCCAGGCCATGGCTCCGCCCCTCCCAGCTCTACCCCCCAGGCCATGGCTCTGCCCCTCCCAGCTCTCCCCCCCCCCCCCCAGGCCATGGCTCCGCCCCTCCCAGCTCTTCCCCCCCCCCAGGCCATGGCTCTGCCCCTCCCAGCTCTCCCCCCAGGCCATGGCTCCGCCCCTCCCAGCTCTCCCCCCCAGGCCATGGCTCCGCCCCTCCCGGCACTGCACGGTCTTCATGGTCAGGTTGTCTCTGGACACGGAGAGGATTTCATTGTATTAGACGACATCCATCCCAGTGTTTGTATAGAGCCGGGTTCCTTGTCCTCCGCACCCCACTGATCTGTATTCTGGGTAGTCACCTCTGCTGGCCATGAGTCCCTGGCTTGTGGCTAACAGACGATGTCTCCTGGATCCCGCAGTGAACTGTCAATGATTGCATGAACTGTCTGTCTTTTCTCCATGCTGTGTCAGGAGACTGAACGCTCCCTCCTTCTGTTCACACAGGGCTTCTGAAACACGGGAGCGGTCATACGACCATAGTGCCTATGGACACCACGAACGCGGGACTAGTGGCTTTGAACGGACACGACATTACGATCAGGATTACTATAGAGACCCTCGTGACCGGACCTTACAACACGGAATATTCTATAATTCCCGCAGGAGTCCGAGCCGCTTTGACACTCACGAATCTCGCTACGAGTCTAGGACCCGGGAGCAGTTTACATTGCCTAGCGTGGTACACAGGGATATATACAGAAACGACATTTCCAGGGAGGTACGAGGGAGGCGGCCTGATCGGACCTACCAGCATAGCCGGAGTCGCTCGCCCCATTCATCCCAGTCTAGGAACCAATCCCCTCAGAGGCTGGCCAGCCAAGCGTCACGGCCCGCCAGGTCACCCAGCGGCAGCGGCTCTAGGAGTCGATCGTCTAGTAGTGACTCCCTCAGCAGCAGCAGTAGCACAAGCAGTGACAGGTAGGTCTCATTGCCGATCATTAGCAGGCTCAAAAGTTCTCCAGCACTCAGCACTGATTGCCAGCATAGAGGCCTGATTATAACTTGTGTGACGGTGTCTGTGTGTGGGGGGTGATAGACGCCCAGCCCAGGGCACTGAGTGCTGGGAAATGCTATGTTGTGCATCTGAACGGACTCCACCATGCCTGACGCTTGTTAGAAAACGGGGGCTTCCAGAAACGTTTATCTGTGCAGGTTTGTTCCCCTTGTGTCCATGCAGGTTTATCCCCTTGTATCCATGCAGGTTTGTTCCCCTTGTGTCCATGCAGGTTTGTTCCTCTAGTATCCATGCAGGTTTATTCCCCTTGTGTCCATGCAGGTTTGTTCCCCTTGTATCCATGCAGGTTTGTTCCCCTTGTGTCCATGCAGGTTTATCCCCTTGTGTCCATGCAGGTTTATCCCCTTGTGTCCATGCAGGTTTATTCCCCTTGTGTCCATGCAGGTTTATCCCCTTGTGTCCATGCAGGTTTATTCCCCTTGTGTCCATGCAGGTTTATTCCCCTTGTGTCCATGCAGGTTGTTCCCCTTGTATCCATGCGGTTTGTTCCCCTTGTATCCATGCAGGTTTGTTCCCCTTGTATCCATGCAGGTTTGTTCCTCTAGTATCCATGCAGGTTTGTTCCCCTTGTATCCATGCAGGTTTATCCCCTTGTATCCATGCAGGTTTATCCCCCTTGTGCCCATGCAGGTTTGTTCCTCTAGTATCCATGCAGGTTTGTTCCCCTTGTATCCATGCAGGTTTGTTCCTCTAGTATCCATGCAGGTTTGTTCCCCTTGTGTCCATGCAGGTTTATTCCCCTTGTATCCATGCAGGTTTATCCCCTTGTATCCATGCAGGTTTATCCCCCTTGTGCCCATGCAGGTTTGTTCCCCTTGTATCCATGCAGGTTTGTTCCCCTTGTGTCCATGCAGGTTTATTCCCCCTTGTGTCCATGCAGGTTTATCCCCTTGTATCCATGCAGGTTTGTTCCCCTTGTGTCCATGCAGGTTTGTTCCTCTAGTATCCATGCAGGTTTATTCCCCTTGTGTCCATGCAGGTTTGTTCCCCTTGTATCCATGCAGGTTTGTTCCCCTTGTGCCCATGCAGGTTTGTTCCCCTTGTATCCATGCAGGTTTATCCCCCTTGTGTCCATGCAGGTTTATCCCCTTGTGTCCATGCAGGTTTATTCCCCTTGTGTCCATGCAGGTTTATTCCCCTTGTGTCCATGCAGGTTTGTTCCTCTAGTATCCATGCAGGTTTGTTCCTCTAGTATCCATGCAGGTTTGCTCCCCTTGTATCCATGCAGGTTTATTCCCCTTGTATCCATGCAGGTTTATCCCCCTTGTGTCCATGCAGGTTTGTTCCCCTTGTATCCATGCAGGTTTATTCCCCTTGTATCCATGCAGGTTTATTCCCCTTGTGTCCATGCAGGTTTGTTCCCCTTGTATCCATGCAGGTTTATCCCCCTTGTGTCCATGCAGGTTTGTTCCTCTAGTATCCATGCAGGTTTGTTCCTCTAGTATCCATGCAGGTTTGCTCCCCTTGTGTCCATGCAGGTTTGTTCCCCTTGTGTCCATGCAGGTTTATTCCCCTTGTATCCATGCAGGTTTATTCCCCTTGTGTCCATGCAGGTTTATTCCCCTTGTGTCCATGCAGGTTTATTCCCCTTGTGTCCATGCAGGTTTATTCCCCTTGTGTCCATGCAGGTTTATTTCCCTTGTGTCCATGCAGGTTTATTCCCCTTGAGTCCATGCAGGTTTTGCTCCCCTTGTGTCCATGCAGGTTTGTTCCCCTTGTATCCATGCAGGTTTGTTCCCCTTGTGTCCATGCAGGTTTGTTCCCCTTGTATCCATGCAGGTTTGCTCCTGTTGATAGTTATGTGTGTATTACGTGTTTTAGCATTGTTTTTCTCTGGTGGAAGAATTGTCAGCGTTGTGACTCCTCCCATGTTGGTGCTTCCTCTCCCATGTTGGTGCTTCTCTCCCATGTTGGTGCTTCTCTCCCATGTTGGTGCTTCTCTCCCATGTTGGTGCCTTCTCTCCCATGTTGGTGCTTCTCTCCCATGTTGGTGCCTCTCATGTTGGTGCCTCTCTCCCATGTTGGTGCCCTCTCTCCCATGTTGGTGCTTCTCTCCCATGTTGGTGCCTCCCATGTTGGTGCTTCTCTCCCATGTTGGTGCCTCTCTCCCATGTTGGTGCTTCTCTCCCATGTTGGTGCCTCCCATGTTGGTGCTTCTCTCCCATGTTGGTGCTTCTCATGTTGGTTTGCTGGTTGCCTGGCCAGGGATTGTCCTTTGTGATGTGGACGGCACATGGAAGCTGAATTGTAGGATGTATTGCTGGGTCACCAGATGACGGAGAGCCTTGCCTGCTCCGGGTCATGCCGGCCGTTTTGTAGCCGATCCAGAAGTGCTCTTTGTAGGCTGATGTCAGACGGCCGTTCTGGTGAACCAATGGGAGGATCTCCGAGAGGCCATCATTGGTGGTTGGGTGGTGTCCAGGCCAAGAACAATTCCGCTCCATAGGGACCGACTGCCGCTGACCTTCCCCACCCCCCACCAGCAGAATGGCCGTCTCACTTCAGCCTTAATGTTTTGTTTCTAAATAATGAATTGAGATCAATAAACGGTTTTGTGTTCTGCAATCCGAGTCAGCGGACGTTGTGGAGCCAACCTCAGCGTTCCCCGGGTTCCGGAGCTTCTCATCCAATGCAGCTGCTGATCAGAGGACAACGGTCATTCATCTCTGCATGGATAAGCACTGTGGCCACTGACAGCGGCAGTTCTGTGCATACAAATAGTAGAGGGTTTGCAGCTGCTGTAAAGTATCCGCTGTGACAACCTGGAAGACTCCAGTGTCTGATTGTTGTGGTATTGGTGGAATTGTGTCACCACCATGAGATCTGATTGCTGGATTCCTGGAGTGTCGCTGGACTCTGACCCCCCATAGACGTCATTACCCTCTGCTGGGTCTGTACTTTGCTCTGCTGTCCCAGATGTGGATTGTGTGACCTTTGTAGCCGCATTTGTTTTTTTCTCTTCGTAGAAATCTTGTAGATGTTGAGGAAGACGTCGTTCAGAATTCCCGAGGATGTCGGAGAAATTGTGTGATTTGTGACCTCGTGTCCTCAATGTTCTCTATAGGTGTAGAGGGGGCTAGAGGTCCCCTGAGAGTGACCCCCCACCTACAATGTCCACCATGGAAGGGGCATATCCTGCTGTCATCCAATGGTGGGGGGGGGTCACTTCTACAATGTCCACCAATGTAAGGGGCATATCCTGCTGTCATCCAGAGGTGGGGGGTCACTTCTACAATGTCCACCATGGAAGGGGCATATCCTGCTGTCATCCAATGGTGGTGGGGGTCACTTCTACAATGTCCACCAATGTAAGGGGCATTTCCCACTGTCATCCAATGGTGGGGGGGGTCACTTCTATACTGTCCACCAATGGTAGGGGCATATCCTGCTGTCATCCAATGGTGGGGGGGGTCACTTCTACAATGTCCACCAATGTAAGGGGCATTTCCCACTGTCATCCAGAGGTGGTGGTGGGGGGGGGGTCACTTCTATACTGTCCACCAATGTAAGGGGCATTTCCCACTGTCATCCAATGGTGGTGGTGGGGGGGGGGGTCACTTCTACTCTGACCACCAATGTAAGGGGCACTTCCCACTGTCATCCAATGGTGGGGGGGGGGTCACTTCTATACTGTCCACCAATGGAAGGGGCATATCCTACTGTCATCCAATGGTGGGGGGGGGGGTCACTTCTATACTGTCCACCAATGGAAGGGGCATTTCCCACTGTCATCCAGAGGTGGGGGGTCACTTCTACAATGTCCACCAATGTAAGGGGCATATCCTACTGTCATCCAATGGTGGGGGGGGTCACTTCTACAATGTCCACCAATGTAAGGGGCATATCCCACTGTCATCCAATGGTGGGGGGGGGGGTCACTTCTATACTGTCCACCAATGGAAGGGGCATATCCTACTGTCATCCAATGGTGGTGGGGGGTCACTTCTACACTGACCACCAATGGAAGGGGCATATCCTACTGTCGTCCAATGGTGGGGGGGGGGTCACTTCTACACTGACCACCATGGAAGGGGCATTTCCCTCTGATAACTAGTGTTGGGGATGTCACAATGTATATATTTTGTGTTTCTTCCGGCTCATCATTCATTGTTTCATGTAGTAATGATTGCCATGCGGGGGGGGGGGGGTATCCGTCTGCTGTGGGGGTCATATACTCCAGAGATGTTCTTCTATTGAACACGTTCTGCATCTCGATGATCATGCCAATGTACTGCGATCTGTGGATGAGGTCTCTTGTCACGGAGGTGTCGGAGGTTCCTCGGGGGTGGGGTGCTCTGTGGCTGTGTGGCCTGTTTGTCGGTAGAGAGGCGGCTCTGCTTTGTGGCTGTGAATCCAGCGGCTGCTGTGCTTTGATGTTCCCGCTGCAGTAAAGTGTGACACAACATGGAACAAAGTCCGCTGTGAAAGGAACGGCAGAAATCTTCCCCCCCCCCCCCCCCCGTGAACACGTTGTGGTAGGATTGAGGCGTCTCTCATCATTTATAAGGGACAAAGGTGGGGGAGGATTTACTACAACCAAAGAGTGCAGAATTTATTGATTTCAGGTACTTATATCGCCGTCAGTTTACTCCGCGCTTTACATCTATATTGTACATTCACATCAGGCCCCGCCCCCGAGGAGCGTACAATCTAAGGTCCCTAACTCGCATTCATACACAGACTAGGGACAATTCACCTCCCAGCATGTCTTTGGAGTGTGGGAGGAAACCAGAGTACCCGAAGGAAACCCACACAGGCACAGGGAGCACATGTAAACTCCAGGCAGGTGGTGCCGTGTTTGGGTTTGAACCAATGACCCGATTACTGCTGGGGGGGAAGTGCTGACCACTCAGCCACTGTGCTGCCCAGAATCTGGTGCAGCTCTGCCTGGGAGCCAATCAGCTTCTACCTTCAGCTTGTTTAGTGAAGCTTTGACAATAAAACCTGGAAGCTGATTGGTTGTACGCAGAGCAGTACCAGATTCTGCCCGCTCCAGTTTTAGTAAATCCCCCCCCCCAATGTGACAACTTCCCCACCCATGGATGGAGCTGAGCCCCAGCAGTACCTGGTATTGGATGTAGGATCGCCCCCTGTGATCCATGTAACATGCTCAGTGTGTGCTGATGTGTGATGGGACATAAGATGGCGGGAAGTCCACTTCACACAGATTGGTACAATTCCTACATTGAGAAGCCCTGTCCATCACAGCCGATCCATGGGGGGGGGGGGGGACGTTCTATCCAGTGAATATTCCTCCCACGGTGACATTGGGTGTCATTCACATCATCGTCTGTCTCTGGCTGCGTTTGGGGTTTCTGCTGCTTCTCTGGGATTTGCTCTCATTTTTGCCTTTTTGTTTTATTCTGAACTTCTGATGTAGAAATAGTTTTGCAGTTTATGGGGGAGATTTATGCCGGCCACAGACTGGGCGGAAATCGGCCGTTTTCTGCACTGTTAGTGGGTTAATTGGTCGGCCGTTTTTCTGGGTTTTGGCATTTTTTTTTTTATCAGTAAAGTTGGAAAAAAAATCGGCCGATTTTCCCGGCAATGATGAGCAAATCAGCTGATTGCTTTACCGATAAAAAAAAATGCCAAAACCCAGAAAAACGGCCGACCAATTAACCCACTAACAGTGCACAAAACGGCTGATTGTTTTACCGATAAAAAAAATCTGTGCATGAGCCGTGACCTGCAGGAGGAAGAAGAAGAATTCCAGTCCGCTGTTATATTTTATATGGAAAAGTATTGCGGTTGCAACAATGTATCCATTTGTATCCGAATAAAACCATCTGTATCCGAAACGGATACAAACAGATACAAATGGATACAAACGGATACAAACGGATACAAATGGATACAAACGGATACAAACGGATACAAATGGATACATTGTTGCAACCACAAGACTTTTTCACGTCAAGTATAATAGCGGAGCTCTCTGCAGGGACAGATGTAATTAAATGCCGGCCGCAGACGGGATGAAAATCGGCCGATTTTGTGTTTTTTTACCGTTGGTGGTAACGTCGGCCTATTGAACGACCAATTTTTTCATTTTTTTTTTTTAAAACAGCCGGTTTTCGCCCCATCTGTGCTCTCATTATTAAAGCCGGCGCACACAGAATATGGAGCAGCTGTGCACGGCAGCCAATCAGCTTCCATGCTTTAGGCTTGGTTCACATATATGAATTTCGCGTTGGATGCTTTCTCTGGTGCTTTTTGCTGTTTACCGTGTTATGTGGTTTGTTCAGCTTTTTTTTTTTTGTTTAAAGCGGATTTTTCTTTGTTCCCTGGCACAATAAAAATGCAAAATGCGGCAATAACCCAATACCGCGCATTTCAGCAGCTTCTCCATTGAACTCTATTGTAGCAAAAACGCTGCTTTTTGCTTTTAAAATAATCCCTGACCCTTTCCAAAGATGCAGCGGCTCAAAAAAGCATCAGTGTGAACATGTTCCATAGGAAACCATGTTAAATGGACTGTAGCGTGTTTCTGCAAAAAAGCACTAAAAAACCGCCTTGGTGTGAACGGCCCTTATTGTCAAATGTAAGGCTGAGTTTCACTCTGTAAAAAAAAAATAAGTCAGCAGCTACAAAAACGGCACTTTTTGACTAAAAAAACAGCCACTTACCTGTCCCTTGGTCCTGCATTGCCCCGGCCGCAGCCCGTTTCACCGGCCGTCCTGTATTCCAAGCACCGGCATCTTCAGTGTGGGCACCCGGTTGGGACAGCTTGCGGCTTCACAGCCGGGTACCCACTGAGCATGTGCGTGGGGTGGGAGGGTAGGAGGACAACTTCCCTTTCCGATCGCCTAGGCAACCTGCGGCTCTCTAGCTGTTGTGGCACTACATTTCCCATGAGGCATTGCAAAGATTACAAAACTGACAGTTACAGCTATGACTTGCAGAGGCATGATGGAACTTGTAGTCCTGCGGCTCTCAGGTTGCCTACCCCTGGTCTAGGTGATCGCAGTGGAAGTGGGTACTTGTCAAATTCGGGGGCCTGTTTCCCCCCCTCCGCTCCCCTTTTGGGTGGAACTCCACTTTAATTGAACAAGCTGGCATTAGAAGCTGATTGGCTGCCGTGCACAGCTGCTACCAGATTCTGAACGCTCCAGTTTTGTTGCAGCGGCCTGAGAAATGCATCCATTGCACTCTCCCAGCCGCGGTATTAGGGCGTGGTTTGTATGTTTGGGTACACGCATCGAGCAGGTAGAGCTTTGCTGCCAAAATTCAAAACACTAACAATGTATGAAGCCATTTATAACTCCGCCCCAAATTACATCACCGATCTTGTCTCTAAATATCACCCAAACCGTACTCTCCGCTCCTCCCACGACCTCCTGTTCCCTAGCTCCCTTGTCTTCTCCTCCCATGCTCATCTCCAGGACTTCTCCAGAGCCTCCCCCATCCCCTGGAACTCTCTATCCCAATTTATCAGACTATCGCCTACTCTGCTCACTTTTAGGCGATCTCTTCAGGGAAGCTTATCCTGCCCTTACTTATTACTGGAATCTTCAATTCTTCCAACCAGTCCATCCCCCACAGTTACTACCTTTTGTACCACTAGCCCCTCCCTCCTAGATTGTAAGCTCCCAGGATCAGCCCCTCCCTCTTAGATTGTAAGCTCCCAGGATCAGCCCCTCCCTCTTAGATTGTAAGCTCCCAGGATCAGCCCCTCCCTCTTAGACTGTAAGCTCCCAGGATCAGCCCCTCCCTCTTAGATTGTAAGCTCCCAGGATCAGCCCCTCCCTCTTAGATTGTAAGCTCCTAGGATCAGGCCCCTCCCTCTTAGATTGTAAGCTCCCAGGATCAGCTCCTCCCTCTTAGATTGTAAGCTCCCGGGATCAGCCCCTCCCTCTTAGACTGTAAGCTCCCAGGATCAGCCCCTCCCTCTTAGATTGTAAGCTCCCAAGATCAGCCCCTCCCTCTTAGACTGTAAGCTCCCAGGATCAGCCCCTCCCTCTTAGACTGTAAGCTCCCAGGATCAGCCCCTCCCTCTTAGACTGTAAGCTCCCAGGATCAGGCCCTCCCTCTTAGATTGTAAGCTCCCAGGATCAGGCCCTCCTATCCCTCTTGTATTGATCTGTATTGTCTCCCGTTATATTGTACAGCGCTGAGCACACTGTTGGCGCCATAAATCCTGTATAATAATAATAATAAACGTTTTGTGACTGCCAAAAGCTTGGTGCCGATATTGGGCGATTGATTCTGCTACACAGAGTGTTTGAACACAATTCTCCTAGATTGTAAGCTCCTGGGATCTCCTCTTGTAACTGTAATGTCCGCCTTCTTCTTGTACAGCGCTGCGCTTACTGTTGGCGCTATATAACTCCTGTAAAATAATAATTAGACACCACACACAGCATTGCATCTCCACAGGAACTACTACTCTCAGCAGTGTGAAAACATTCAAACAGCGCAAATAATTAAATCCTATATAAATCATAAAAATAAAAATCCATAAAAATTAATATAGAGTCCCACTCAAAAAACGTGAAAATTGTGAACAAAACAAATTCTGTAAAATAATCACAAGTGCCAAAAATATAAATCCTTTTCCAATGAAATGCGCTTCCACCTAAATGTGCTTCACACCAACATATACGGCACTCAGCAGATTCTGGTGAAATAAACGCCTTCTCGGTATTTTCGGGATCCTAGACCCTTCTATGTTGGTGGAAGTGCACTTCATTGGAAAAAAGGATTTATATTTTTGGCACTTGTGATTATTTTACAGAATTTGTTCACAATTTTTCACGTTTTTTTGAGTGGGACTCTTTATATTCATTTTTATGGATTTTTTATTTTTATATAGGATTAATTATTTGCGCTGTTTGAATGTTTTCATATAGTTTGGTGTAGATTGCACTTCTGTACAGCAGCATGGAATTCATTTTGGGACATAATATATTTATTTGGCGCTGGGGGGAGTTCTGATTATACGCTCAGCATTGCCCTGATATCAGCCAATAGGAGTGAGCATGGAAAGCGTTTATTATACACGTTGGGATTTGATGAAATCTCTTGTATATGTGAGTCTGTCAGATTTTCCTCATTGATCACGGAAGCAGGCCACAGACCAATCGAAAACTGAGCAAAAATTCTTGTTCATTTGTTGTTTTTTGCGTCCTTATTGTGTCTGCTGTGACATGCGATTTTCATGCCGCCTGACGCGCTCGCTCTTTCTCCCCCTTATTGTTTTCGGTTTCTCTTTGTTCCGGGGTACCCCCTCAGACACACTATGCTTGCCTTTCCCAGTCCCCAAAAGTTGGAAAAGCCGGGTATCCTGCCTTTTTTTTGCCATGCGTTGCCCATCCATGTGTTCCAGTTATAGACTGCGGCAGCGGCCATTTTTGTACTGTTGAATTGGTGTGGGGGGTGCAGTTGGACGCCCTGGCTGCTGGGTGTCCGGTGCGCTCCTGTGCCTTTTAGGAGGGGTGGGCTCCCTCAGGTTCACCTGCCCTTGGTCTATCCATTAAATACATGTCCTCTACTATGGGGGCTCTCAGATTGTAGAGCTATGCCGGCCATAGAAGGTTCGTTTATCAGCCGAAAATTATCGGTCCTTCTGTTGCCACCATATTGAGGGCAATGTCGAAGGCCGATTTTCGCGGTTCTTCCTCGTTTCTTTTATTGGTCATGCTGGAAAATTTACGAAAAATTGAAGATTTTCGTAAGCATTGGTGGCAACAGAACGACCGATTTTTCATTTTTCGGCTGATAAACGAACCTTTTATGGCCGGCATTAGGACCACAGAACATCGGGGTGCTGTGACGTGGCTCTGTGGCTCACGTATGTATTTACAATGTGTGCTAACGTAACCCCTGATTTTACCGCAGACTGCTACACGGGTTAATTCGGTTGTTGGCAAGCTGAGCCGGGAACTTTCTTTTCTTGTTTTTGATCATCCTGCCTTTGCCTGTTTCCCATATTGGGCAGCACAGCGGCTAAAAGGTTAGCACTTCCCCCTGGCAGTACTCGGGTCGTCGGTTTGAATCCCAACCACGGCACCACCTGCCTGGAGTTTGCATGTTCTCCCTGTGCCTGCGTGGCTTTCCTACCCGGTTTCCTCCCACACTTCAAAGATATGCTGGTAGGTTAATTGGCTCCTGTCTAAATTGTCTCTAGTATGTGTATGTATGAATGTGAGTTAGGGACCTTAGATTGTACGCTCCTCGGGGGCGGGGCCTGATGTAAATGTACAATATATCTGTAAAGCGCTGTGTAAATTGACGGCACTATACAAGTACCTGAAATAAATAAATATTGTACATAACTCGATGTTCCGCCTGTTCTCCCATATTGTACATGACTCGATGTTCCGCCTGTTCTCCATATTGTACATGACTCGATGCTCCGCCTGTTCTCCCATATTGTACATGACTCGATGTTCCGCCTGTT